>NC_081553.1:3448695-3748695 GCF_963082655.1 Stomoxys calcitrans
CAGCTCCCATACAAACCGATCTCCCTATTTTACTCTTATAGCCACTAAAGTGCGCAATTCTTACTAGATTTGGCTGAAATTTTATACAATGACTTCTACTATGGTCTCCAATATTTAGCTCAATTACGGTCCGAAATGAACTATAACTTGATATTGTTCCAATAACATAGCAATGTGAATCTTATATGCCCATGGTGGAGGGCATATAAGATTCGGCCCGGCCGAACTTGGCAAGCTTTTACTTGTTCAATTTGGAAAGTATCCCATCAAATTTTCTTCTTACCTTGACATCACAGGATAACATTAACTAAAACCTTAGTTTCGATTATTTTCCGTATTAATTGTAATCTTAAAATTTGCATCAACCAGAAAACAGAAAAAAACATTTCAAAGACTGCTCTCACATTGATCAAATTTACTTTTTGGCAGCATTTAATTCAGTGTAAAGTTTAATTTTATTTAATAAAGAAAAAATTAAAAATAAATAAAAAAATTTCAACTCTTGCCTGAGAGCAAAACAAACGTTGGAAAATGTGGTTGGAAAAATTAGCAATTTTCCAATCAGTTCACTTTGTGATTTGAGATTTAACAACGTGCCTTACTTCTGTGTGTATATGAATAAACTAGTACTTGGTTTAAACAAATGTATGTTCATTTGCTTATATGTGTTATTGGACCCCTTCCCTTTTACTCTATTTACTCTAATTCGTTGGTGATCGAGTTATTTATACACTTGCATGATCTTTTGGTTCTTTACTGATTTGGCCTACTCTATATAAATGCTTCTACATGTGTAATCGGTTTTATTGAAATGAGCTTAGTGAAGACATGCAGAGTTTAGTCATTGACATTTGGAATTAGTTATTGCATTCGCAAGTATCTCGATGCCTCAATGCCTCAAGATATTCAAACTTTAGTTTAATTTAACGAATTGAATTGAGTATGAATTCATCTTCTAGTCGAGTGTTTGAAGACATCTTCCAGCCGGATTTCGATGTTGTTTGAGAAGCCTTAAGCGATTCGAAACCTTAAAATATGATACTAAAAAGATACAGGCAAACCAATTGGAATTCAGCAATATCTCAAATATTATTCAAACTCTGTTGTTGATTATAGTGCTGTTGATTATAGCAGTGATTGCGGTTGCAACAAATGTGTATTTGGATCGATTTGAGAAAATGTTGAACCTTAATTATATCTATTTCGAATTGCCTATTTGATTGATCTTAAATTCACATTTAAGATCGATTTTATTTGAAAAAAAAAACGCTCATTGGATGGCAAGAATGCTCTATAAGAGTTTTTATAGAATTGATGTCTATAGAATGTATGTCTTTACTGGATGAAGTCTACATATTTGCATGTGAAGGATGTGTTTTTTAAATCGCAAATATTAAATTAAGTAGAAATAAATACACCCAAAAAATTCCCAGCAAATATCTTGGAATAAAACATGTGTCTGTTTTGTCAAAAAGTCGATATCACACAAAATATATTTTTTTTTTAATTTCGAATTATTTTGAAATTATTTTGCCAGAATATGACAAACTAACGATTTATGTTGATATTAGTTTAACTGTAATTTAAAAGTCGAGAATTGTGCCATACAAATATTCTATCACAAATAAGCAACAACATTTGAAGGTTTTAGCCAAATCTCAGATATTTGTTGCAAATTATGTCTTCATGTGCATGCATAGGTCAGACGCAGACGGATCAACGTTCCTAGCACAACCCCTTAGTTTTACACTTATCTGGTGCTAGAGCTGATATTTACTGTCTTCAATTCCATAATGTTTCCGAAAACAAGTATGTAAAGTATTTTTGTACCCACCACCGAAGGATGGGGGTATATTCATTTTGTCATTCCGTTTGCAACACATCGAAATATATATATATATATATATATAGTAGTATATATATATCTGTTGAAATCACGCTACACAGACTCTTTGCACAGACTCTTTTTTTGTCCATAAGCAGGTTAAATTCGAAGATGGGCTATATGGACTATATCTTGATATAGCCCCCATTTAGACCGATCCGCCGATTTAGGTTCTTGGGCCCATAAACCCCACATTTATTATCCAATTTTGCTGAAATTTAGGACAGTGAGTTTTGTTGGGCCCTTCAATATCCTCTTCAATTTGGCCAAGATCGGTGCAGATTTGGATACAGCTGCCATATAGACCGATCCGCCGATTTAGGGTCTTAGGCTCATAAAAGCCACATTTATTATCAGATTTTGCTGAAATTTAGGACAGTGAGTTTTGTTAGGCCCTTCAATATCCTCTTCAATTGGGCTAAGATCGGTGCAGATTTGGATACAGCTGCCACACAGACCGATTTCTCGATTTAAGGTTTCGGGCCCATAAAAGGCGCATTATTGACCGATATCGCCGAATCGCTGAGTTGCGTAAGGCCCCTCGACATTTATTGGCAATTTGGCCTAGATCGATCAAGATTTGCATACAGCTGCCATACAGAGCGATTTCTCGATTTAAGATTTCAGTCCCATAAAAGGCGCATTTATTGTCCAAGATTTGCATACAGCTGCCATGTAGACCGATTTCTCGATTTAAGGTTTCGGGCCCATAAAGGGCGTATTTATTGTCCGATTTCGCCAAAATTTGGGACAGTGAGTTGTATTAACTATATTTGCTTACAACTCTTTCATTTTTTTTTTTATTTCACAATTCTCATTTTATTTCTCTTTTGAGACGAAGAATTTTTTGCAATGGAAACATGAAGCCAGAATATACCACAACACCAATCGTAATGTGACGTATTTCGAGCTCATGGTTAAGGAGGTCATCATCGTACACTTTTAGGTGTGAAAGCTTTAAGAAGCGTACGTTGTTAAGTTGTACTTAGAAGTCTTCCCTCCTAAGGTTTGGTATTCTATTCTGCATTTGGCATAAAATGCAAAAAGTTACTTACTTTCTTTACTTTAATTGGCTATGACAGAATATTTGTTCCACTAGCCGAACGTAGAATAGCGTTCCAAGCGCCTCGATCTTCTGCGCTCATTCTAAAATCTCTAACACCAAGTTTCGAGGTGTCTCCCACAACTTGATCTTTCCATCGGGCTTTTGGTCTTCCCGGTTTGCGTGTACCACCGTGTTTGCCTTCAAAAGACTTCTTTGCTGGAGCTTCTTCATCCATTCTGACAACATGATCTAGCCAACGCAGCCGTTGTATTTTGATGCGTGTAACTATGCTATGCAAAATGCAAAAAAGTTAATCTTGCTTAATATCAGAACTGCAATTAATAAAGAAATTGGTGCCTCCCAGCACGAGGATTAGGGGAATGTTGCTTGAATCCACAATGGATCAGTATGGTTATCCAGACATTCTAAAACAAAATTTAGATCAAAGTACGACAACCATTTAAACCAGGAGAGAACTTTTGTCCCAAGGCATACCGCCTTAGAAAGTGGAGAGTAGATAGTAATCATACCACCGAATGAGAACTGAAACCACCCCGTCCTCCCACGGTTACTGGATATAAACCCCGCAGAACATTTACGGGAGATTTGTTGGAGCGTAAAATTCGCACGCATAAAATATCCTCGAAGGAAATGTTAGAAACTGTTATAATCTTAGAATGGTCTAAACGAGGAAGAAGAAAAATCCAGGCTAGTCAATTCAATGCCAAAACTATTCTTTTACGCATATCGTAAACTACTAAAAACTCCACAAATTATTAAAAACTGTATTTAATATAAAAACAAAAATTTTTGACATTTCTGCTGAATTAACTCTTCAATTAATTTGCCTATGATGATGATGATGCCTATAACAGGTGAAATATAAGTGAAAATCTGGAGATGCATATATATGGGAGCTATATCTAAATCTGAACATGTTTCTATGAAATTTTGAAATTTTGTGCGGATCGGTTAACATATTACTAAATTATTGAGTATTAGTCAAATTCGGACGAGAATATATATGGGAGCTATATCTAAATCTAAACAGACTTCTATGAAATTCATCGGTCATCAGAAGAGTTATAAGAGAAACCTTCGTGACAAATTTTGTGCGGATCGATTAACATATTGCTAAATTATTGAGTATTAGTCACAGTCGGACGAGAATATATATCTAAATCTGAACCGATTTTTATCGAATTCATCAGAGATTTGTGCCAAATTTCGTGAGAATCGATTTACAACGAACACATATTCCGTATGGGAGCTGCATCCAAGTCTTAACCGATTTCTTCCAATTTCAATATGCTTCGTCACTTCGTCGATAAACAATGCTGTGCTGGACGAAAATTACGACTGTACTTTGTACACAAATCAACATGAACAGACAGACGGACATAGCTACAATAGATTGAATCAGAAAGTGATTCGGAGTCGATCAATATAAAGGGTGATTTTTTTGAGGTTAGGATTTTCATGCATTAGTATTTGACAGATCACGTGGGATTTCAGACATGGTGTCAAAGAGAAAGATGCTCAGTATGCTTTGACATTTCATCATGAATAGACTTACTAACGAGCAACGCTTGCAAATCATTGAATTTTATTACCAAAATCAGTGTTCGGTTCGAAATGTTACTTATCAGTGAGTCCCTCTGGGTGTTACAAACAAATGCTATAAGTAATAATAACATGTACCACTAGTAGTGGTGTAGGGTATAAACATCACCATGTTTGATTTAGTAACAAAAGCAATTTGTATACCCTCCACCATAGGATGGGGTTATACTAATTTCGTCATTCCGTTTGTAACTGATGGAAATATCGAACTGAGACCCAACAAAGTGTATATATATTCTTGATCGTTTTGACATTCTAAATCGATTTAGTCATGTCCGTCCGTCTGTTTGTCTGTCGAACACACGCTACCTTTCAACGAATTAAAGCTAGACGCTTGATTTTTTTGCACAAATACTTCTTATTAATGCAGTTCGGTTGGGATTGTAAATGGGTCAAATCGGTCCATGTTTTGATATAGCTGCCATCTAAACCGATCTAGGATCTTGACTACTACAATAGATCCTGTAGAGTGCGCAATTCTTATCCGATTTGGCTTAAAATTTGCACGGAGCGTTTTGTTATGACTTCCAACAACTGGGTTAAGTATGGTTAAAATCGAGTTCATAATCTGATATAGCTGCCATAGAAACCGATCTCGGGTTTAGACTGCTTGAGACTTTACAGTACGCAATTCTGTGGCAAGTATGGTCTAAATCGGTTCATAACCTGATATAGCAGCCATACCAACCGATCTGGGATCTTGACTTCTTGTGCCTCTAGAGTGCGCAACTATTAACCGATTTAGCTGAAATATTGCATACAGTGTTTTGTTTAGTCTTCCAACAACTATGGCAAGTATGGTCGAAATCGGTTTATAATCTTATATATCTCCCATAAAAAAACGATCTCCCGATTCTTATCCGATTTGGTTGAAATTTTGCTCAATGACTTCCACCATGGTCTCAAACATCCAAACCAAGCATGGCCTGAATCAGTCCATAGTCCATAATAGCAAAGGGATACCAGACAAAGAATTTGACAAATGCTATCCATGGTGGAGGATGAAATTCGGCCCAGCGGAACTTAGAACGATTTTACTTGTTAAGTTCAAAATTTTAAGATTTTTTTCGATTTCAATAAACTTTCCAATATGTGTGCAAAATATCTTATGCTTTGTCTTCGCGCGACTTAAGCCCTTCCAACTTGTTAAAGTCAAAGTGCCTTAACTGCTTATTATTATAAAAAAAAAGAAACGTGTACAATATACAATTGTATGCAAAAAAATAATAATAGTAATAGAAATTATATCAGCTTTACGCTTCTACTCATCAGCTTGTTAAGAATATGGCTGAATACTCTCAAGCGTGCCAGTTTGGGAAGCAACACCTTCAATTTAATTTGAATTTTCGAAATAGTTATACAGACCATAAATCAATGCGATAATATCTAACAGGACGTTTGTTTAATTATTATTTGAAGACAGCTTATGTCGATTTAGCCTATCCCTAAACAAATCCTTCACACGCATATTCCACACAGACATTTGCTGGGAATTAAAAGGTTTGCCATTTTTATTAGTGAATGAAATGAAAAGAGCCATACAAACAATACCAACACCAAAATATCTTCCACACAAACATACATATATGTATATGAATGATATAAGTATAGAAGAAAATTACATGAATACATACACAAGTATATTGTCATCCATCCGCCAACCAAATTCATTTCGAACGGAAACAATTTGAGGAAATCAAATTCAAATTCGTACCCGTTTCCGTGTTCGTAACCGTATCATGCAAAACAGATCACCACCAGCCGTATTAATCGCTCGCTCGCATTGTTCTTTTGCACGAAGTATTTCTATTTCTAAACGACTTGTAATCACATGCGTACCATAAACTAGAAAAAAAAAACAAACAAAAGAAAATTAAATATAAAACAAAGAATATATAGTCCATAAGACAACAACAACAACAAAGCGAAAACTATGAAACCCATAATAATTGATTATTTTCGTTATGACAACCCACTCACTCACGAACGAATGAATGAATGAACGAACATGAACACCCGATGGGAAATCATAAATGATAACCGCCAACTGTTTTGCGTAAATTTCCTTTTGCACGAAAATCCAAAACCAAAAAAAAAAAAAAAACAAACAAAATATAAAAAAAAAAAATATTATCAATCCACCCACACCCACTACCACCACCACCAACCATAATCGAACATCTCCAACAACGACCAATAACTCCTCGTTCTCAATGAACTGCAATGATTGTGCCATGTGATGAACGCAATGATCTGAATTGTTGAAATGAATTGAAAATTCTCCTCGTCTTCGCCCTGCCTCAAACCATGTCAATGCCAATGAATATCCTTCATATGCATACGTGCGTTGCAATAGATTGTAAGTATTACTCAGTATATCCCTAAAATCCATACTCAATCAAACAAAAGGCTACAATAATATCCTCTCAAAAAAAAAAAAAAAATTAATAAAAGAAAAACAACAACAGCCAAAACGCAAGCTTCTTGTTAACATGATTTGTCACAAATAGAGAGCGCATTTTTGATCACCACCTGCAATTTCAAATTCGAAAATTCATTACAAAATTGGCAACAAATCGAAACCCTCCCACCCCAAACAGCAAACCATAACCTATTTGAAATTTTAAAACACTTTTTCCAAATTCCCTTTTATTCACATAATCGTACTTTCATTTTTTATTTTATTTTTTTTTTTTGTTTTCCACTTCCTTTGGCCCTTTATCTATTTTCTGATCCTTTTACATTCTGTTCATCAGTTTTCGGTAGTTTTGTGTGAATTTACTATGATGATGTGTATTTTGTGTTTCATTTCCTTCTGTTCGATCTCATTGGGAAATCCTCGTCCTACTTCACTACACTACATGTAATAAATGTGACATGAGCTATTGACTGCAGCAGCAGCACCAGCAGCCGCATTAGGAATGAATCCCTTTGTATTGTACATCCACACCCCCACCCCTACAATCACACTGTACAACACCCAGAGAAACACACATACATACATACATGTGTATATGTATTTGCATTAACTTTTGCCTATTTTACAAAACCAAAGCCAAATTACAACGCTGCTTGTGTTTGGAAAAATAGGGCGATTGAAGCGTTGAATTGTCGATAGACATGATGTTTGCCACAGCTATCAGGAAGCCTTTGTTGGCTTTACATGGTGAATATCATAAATGTATTTTTAAGTTAGGTTAGGTTCGATTTTAGTGGTTGGGTGTCGGTACCCAGCAAACCATGGGGTACGAAATCTGTACGAACTTGGGGTGCTACTTCCGATATTGAAATCGTAACGTAATCGTTACCAAAGTCATATGGAGTGGTTGACATGATTTCGAAACTAAATCGAAATCGGAAAATCCTACAGAATTCTGAACGGATTTGCAATTACTTTCGTATGAAATCGTAATGTAAAGCACAGGTAATAAAATGTGCTCCCACGGACATATTTATATCGCACGTGTAACAATAAGAATTGGGACAAAAAAATGTTGCAAAAAAGCAGACATGTAAATTGTAAAAAGATCCAGCATTACTGTGACAAGGAGATCTTGACAAGACAAGCAGGAGAGAAACATGAAGAGTCAAACAAATTAAACCATAACAAAAAAGCATCCCTCAGACAAATCGGTACGAAGATTGTTCCGAAATAGCTTAGACGTGTCGAACGTCCGACATTTGGTTTGCTGGGTAATCAGATTCACTCTTTAAGCCCTCATTCGACAAATCAGGAAAAATTTAAACTCCTAGGGCCGCAGAAGACTTATTGTTATGACACACAACGTGTCATAACAAATCACTAATCGGATAACAATTGCCGCTTGTATGGACTCAAGAAGTGAAACCGGAAGACCACTTTATATGAAAACTACATCCAAATCTAAACCCATATGGCCCATTTGCAATCGGCAACTATCAACCACTATAAAAAGTCTCTGTGCTAAATTTCAAGCGGATATCTTTTTTCGGAGCATGCGGATATGTCTTCATCCTTCAGTATTACCCAAGAAATATGATAGGTACAGTTGACAAATGACCAGCGATTAGCCATTTAAGCTTAACTAAGCGGTGGAGTCTGCTTGGAGTCAGCAACCGGTAAAGCTCTCTGAGCAAAACAAGGTATTTCGGGTAAAGATACTGTCCACAAGGGAGGCTTGTATCGCACTTCAGCTTCAACACACAACATACAATGTAGGAATTTTTGCCAACAGTCAAGATCTCTCTCTCTCCTTGCATTATAATCGAATATAGTCACAGTAAAGCTCATAAAAGTGGAGGCCACCGTGGCGCAGATGTCCGCCTATGACGCTGAACGCCTGGGATAGAACTCTGCAATTGGATATATAAAAACAACAGATTTTATAGTTTCTGATGAGATGCATCATTTTTAACACACTGGTTTTATGGCTACACTGGTTTCTCATGCATTTATCTCCAATTGTCTTAATTTTTCAACAATCAGTTTTGTAGATGGCTTAAATCGATCTATTGTATGTTATAAGCAATATGTGTGTGGAATATTAGTAAAACCAAATTTTATTTTTCTTCAAAATTGCAGGAGGCTATTATGGTATGCTCATTAAATGATATGTTTCCATTAAAATAATCAAATTACTAGTTTATTTCTTTGCTATATAGATATAATTATACAAATCTATTATAGATAGATATTTAGATACAGTAAATCTTCTATAAAACACTTTGTTTTACAATTGTCATTGGATTGTCATTTCATTGTAGGTATTTTCAAGATTTGGTCCATGTGTCCCAACCACACTGTAAAGTGGAAAGATATTAGGTGGCCAACAAATATAATACTGGAACTACTTTTGTTCAAACTTTTTCGATTTGGTTCAAATAAACTGTACTGAATTTAAATATGCTAAATTTTTCAACTTCTGAGGGAAACTTTTTTTTGGTTGAGAGACTTTTTTCCTTGATATTAAAAAAAATGTTTCTGTAAAGTGGAAGCATAATAGGAATAAAGTCTATAAGGTTTACAGAAGAAACAGAAAACATTACCTACATGCAATATACAATAATATGTATCAACATCATGATATATAGAATTCTCTGCAGGTATTTCAAATTAACTAATAACCTTCATAGAAGCATTTACTTTTCTTTATACATTTCATTACGTTTTAGCACGTTTCGTTTTTAAAAAAAAAAGTTTTGTTTGGCTTTTCAAGGCCAATTGATGTATCAAAACTCAGATTAGCTTATCATTTCAACTCTCTAAGAGAGCATACGCTTAAAAGAATTTCTCATCTCTGAGGTCTGGCTCTCCAAAATCACCAATGGCTTTTAATAGCAATATGTGGAACATTTGTGTATGCAATTTTACTAATATTCCAACCACATACAATCACACATACCACATTCTCTCTATATTGAACACTTCAACCACTTTAATGTAACTTAAATGTATCTGCATATAAACGCTTGTATACTGTCGCATATAAATAATTGTCATTCAATTAGCACAACTGCAACTAATAATTTGAAATTTCCCTATGACGTTTCTCTTTTCTTTTTAATAAACAGGAACATGGGGCTTTAAAGGCGTTCTTCGACACCATTATGTCTAATGGAGGTTATGTTTTGAATGATATCAAGAATTACACAAAAGTTACAATTCTGGCCCCCAGCAATGAGGCTTGGGAAAATCCTGCACTGGCCAATATCAGAAAGTAAGTTTTAAAGTTGTAATTATACAAAATTTAGAAATACCTAGAGGTACCTTAGTACATATTATATTTTCTTGCATATTGTTGAAACTCGAAATCACGATTGGAGCTTTCAAATGGGCCATATCGGCTCAGATTTGGATATAGCTCCCATATAAACGGATCTCTCTATCCGATTCGGTACGTAGTGTTCTGTTACGACTTTAAACAATCACGCTAAGTGCGATAAAAACCGGCGTAAAACCTGATGAAGCTTTATAATCGATCGCCCGATTTGTAGTAAGTCCTCTAGTACGTAGTAAGTCCTTTAGTACGCTCATGCCCTTCAACTAAGTTCGTTTGTGTGAATTTTTAGTACAATCTACGTTGACGGAACTCAAGATTCGCACGGGCGAACTTAGCACATTATTACTTGTTTGCATTTCGATTTATACAATTGAAAAGGAATTCAATTCGGTTAGGTCGAATCTCAGATGAAACTTTTCATAACGGTTGTTTAAAAAGACAAGATCGAAATCAAATCGGATAAGGATTTCACCCTGCTGATGCTCAAACATTTAAATCGGGGACAATTGTACCCGGCTCCATCCAATGCGCTTGCGTGACGGAATGCGGAATGAAATTTTCATTTAATTTCAATAATCATCATAGAAATCAATTATGCAACGCATTGCATAATTTTGGCCCTGACACTTGACTAAACTTGTCTGATACACATGAGCTTTAACATAGCTCCACAAAAATAATCTAAAGGCGTTAAATCGGACGATCTAGGCGGCCATTTAACCGATCCCGAACATGAAATAAAATGATCACCGAATTCGCCTCTCAAAAAGTCCATGGTAACGCGTGCTATGTGGCATATAAAGGGTGATTTTTTTGAGGTTAGGATTTTCATGCATTAGTATTTGACAGATCACGTGGGATTTCAGACATGGTGTCAAAGAGAAAGATGCTCAGTATGCTTTGACATTTCATCATGAATAGACTTACTAACGAGCAACGCTTGCAAATCATTGAATTTTATTACCAAAATCAGTGTTCGGTTCGAAATGAGCTTCGTCCATGGAACGGAAGAAGCGCGCGATAAACTTCCTTAACAGATCAAGCATTTTGATAATAAAATTCAATAATTTGCAAGCGTTGTTCGTTTGTTTCGACGATTCATGGTTAAATGGCTGTTTAAACCAGTGTTGCCAATAATAGCTAAAAAATCACCCTTTAATAAGCAACATCTTGAAGTAGATGGGTTTAGTGTGGATCTTCGTTATTTTCAATTCATTGGCATAGACTTTTCTAATAAATATTTTTTTTTTAGTAACACCGAGAGAATGCGTGAAATTTTGAATATGCACATCATTCGGGATCCTCTGAACATTGAGAACATCAAACAAAAGAATCAAAACATGGTAAGAATTGCGTCGTTCGGTACTCATACGTAGTGGATATTCATTTTGAAGAATACAAAAAAAAAATTATTTCTTAACAGATTGCCCAGGTGCCCACTCTTAGTAATCACACATTCCTGTATTTCAACATTAACGGCGAAGGAGATGACGAAGTCATTACAGTGGAGGGTGGCGGCGTCAATGCCACCATTGTACAAGCCGATGTGGCCAATACCAATGGCTTTGTGCACATTATCGACAAGGTCTTAGGTGTACCCTCGACCACAGTCTTGGGCAAATTGGAAAGTGATCCTATGCTAAGGTAAGTGAGACTGTGAACAAAGCCAATGTGAAAATCGTAACACATATTTTTTTTTGCACTGCAGTGATACCTACAGAATGGGCCAGTTCTCCAGCTTTAATGAGCAGCTGAACAATACCCAAAGGCACTTCACATACTTTGTGCCACGCGACAAGGGCTGGCAGAAGACCGAATTGGATCACCCTTCAGTGCACAAAAAGTTATTTATGAGAGATTTTTCATATCACGTAAGTTGGTCTTCTACATATCTAACTCATGGAGCTGCTCTAAACTTTTAATCTTTCCTCATAGTCCCGTGCCATTCTTGAGCGCCATTTAGTTATAGCCGACCAGGTGTACACCATGAAAGATTTGGTTGCCATGAGTCGTGAGAGTGACTCCATAGTCTTGCCCACTTTTAGAGATTCCCTGAAGATCAGAGTAGAAGAGGAAGCTGGACGTGAGTTTTTATTTTGATTGTTTCCGAATAGTTTGTATGTTTATTATTTTTTTTTTGTTGGTTGTAATAGAATATTGTAGTCGATGGTGAATTCTTAAGTTTATTTTTAATATGTATATTTGTACTAATCTCTATTGAATTTGGTTTTTACTAAACTTTTTTCAAATCTTCTTAAACACCACCAACCATACCAAGATCTTCATGATGAGTTTGCTTCTCATGAATGGAATGGTGAGTCTTAAGAGAAACTAAAATTAACCATGCTTCAGCGTCATGCGAACATAAATCGCAATTACAATGCATTTTCATACACAAAATCGTGCATACACACATATAACATACATAAGTAGTAATCATTAAATATACCACCTATGCATTTTCATTTGCATTTGCAATTTACGCTTTTACGTGGTCAAGATAATCTATACGAATTATTGAATTTTATGAAAGTTATGTCAGATTATAGACCGATTTGGACGATGAAAGGAAGCCATACTACAACCCAGAATGTAAAAATTATACTTTTAAATATAAAGCAGGAACCAACACTAAGAACCCAAATATTGGCACCAGAACGTCTTGGACACATAACCTCATATTTTGCACATAACCTCATACAACTCATATCTCTAATCCGTCAAAAATTACAACCAGTTTCAATCGTCAAAAAATCGTACATAGGCCAAAGACCCAACATCAGCCCAAAAATTAAATGTTCTCAAAAACAAAAATTAGTGATATTGTCTGCATTTTGTTTTGGGCATATTAGTAAATACTAACAATTTCCCCAATACGTATATAGTATTAGTATTTAATATATTTGCCAAATTTTGTCCGAATCAGTCCACAACCTGATACATAAACCGTTCTTCTGATTTGGCTCTGTTTGAGCCCTAGAGAAGAACCCAAATCAAATATGATGCTTGAGATGCTTGGAGTGTGTTGAGATTTACAGTTGTATTATGACTTGCAACATCTATGCGAAGCAGGTCTAAATCGGTCTCCATCTTGATATAGCTCCCATATTAAAGGATTTTTCAATATTATTTATTAGGTTCCTTCAGAAACAGCTCGCATGTGGTTAATGTGTTTCCCACCCATTATGACGTTCAGAATTTTTAAACGAAAATCAAAAGGCCTACTCCCTCTTTTCCTGCTTTCCTTTGAACCCTAACGCAATGAAGTATATATATATATATAACAAAAACCCCCTTTGTGACCATCATTCGTCCGGTAATCTTCTCGATGTGACCAATCCTTCAGAGTACATCCCAAAGCCAAGCTGGTCATCTAGTTTGGATCCAACCGTATTTCTACGCTGTCCGCAGTCGGCGCATGACCAAAGAGAAAGTTCCCTTAGCTTTACAGCAGTGGTCGAAGCAATTTGTCTAGCCACAAAAACCGAAGGCATTAGGTGTAACATTAAATTCAGTGCAACAGATGACGTCGTCCTCAATGGGGCTGTGACGCACAAACAAGTCATCATTTGGATCCAGTTAAGTATTGAACTGTAGCAGGGTTTTGAAGCGCCGTCCACCAGACCACAACCCTATACAGCACTATTGGTTCAAAAACTGCAGTATGTACTCAGTACATGACAAGCGGTTTAAACCAATGTTTATCTTGCAGATGTATAAGGCAAGTGTTGCATATCTTGCGCTTTCAGTAAATGGAACATTCTCTACCCCAAGGATACAGGTGGCACTGTGGGTAACTTGTGTCTCCTGCTGAAAAGAGCTACTTCTGTGTTACACGGATTTACGTCTAGACCACTTTCGGCAGCCCACTTCGCTGTAGCACACAGAGCTTCCAGGAGTATATCTCTAAGAGGGCTGGGAAACTTTCCGCCTTTTTCTTTCAGAGACAATAATATATTGTTAATTTTCATATGCCAAAGCAGAGGAGACAATACACTTCCTGAGCGGTTTTTAGATCTACAGATCCCTAGCCCACCGTTATGCATCTTTTAGTAAGTAAGTTATTAGTAAAATAGCTAACGGTAATGTTGATGAATAGAAAATCCATGATTATCGGGGGTTTCTTTACCTTCAATGTCAAGAAAGCTGCCATTGAATATTCCTTGACAGCGAGAGAACCCTCTATGTAGGCGACCAGGCGACAGTGCCTGGCGACTTAAAGGAGTCGAAACTTATTAACGCCCAACGGATTTTTGATTCAGACACAATTTCCCCAATAACCTGCGACAAATGCATTTTAGTGTCCACCTCTTCTGATGCCACGTTGTCCGTTGGAGAGTTTCTGTGAAAATTGTGTATCATTACACATTGTCCATACATTCTCCAACTTCTGAAAACATTGCACCGTAATAGGTCACGAGGATAGGATTCCGAATTGCACCTAGAATTTCTTCTAGCTCGACTTATGGACGTCTCTCGTCCTCTGCAGTTTCCACTTCCGCAATTTTTTGCCAATCCGCCATTCTTTTGTTTAGCTGAGGGACCACTTCAAGGCTGTAACGCTGATCAGAGATGCTGTGGTCATCCAACACTTCCCAGTCGCATATCCTTCTGCCTGTTCCTGATACTAAAGGTCGGCTTATTCTTAATGTATTCGATAAGCAACTCACCCCTTTCGTTGATATCCCCATATCTGGTGCATTAGCATCACCTGCTACAACGAGGCTCTTTTGCCCTGCAGAAGCGGCTTCAACCAGAATTTCAAGGCTTGATGGCAGCATCTCTGAATTGAGCGCCATATATAGGAAAGCCAGCCAGATTTACCAAAACTTCGACTTCAAACACCAGTACAATTATATATCCTGAATATCGAGGCATTAGAAATTGCTCTGATAAGAAGATAATATATCCTATCTTGTAGGTTATATTAACTAAACTGATGTTAGTTTTTTGTTTGTTCAACTGGAAATGTTCGATCATTCTTAGCACCTTAAGCCAAGTACTGAGCTCATTCGTAGCGAAGTTATCTATGAATTGATTGCAAAATCCGACAGACTCTATTCGTTGCCAGAACGCAAACATAAAAACAAAGGTAACATGCAAATGCCCCTCCATTTTCACATAGTATTGGGAATATCTGTGGACGAGTATTTATGTTGGGATAGATAAACATTGACCCTTCTCGGAATTTGGGGTACCATACTCCAAGAATAAACTATGGATGATTTTACAGCGTAGTTCTATTAAAAATCTACTTGTTACAGTTAATTTCTTTCACCAAGCTATTGTCACAGAGCACGAATTTTGATTATCATGGTGAAATGGCAGAATATACTGAACACTTTTCACTTTTACAGATGACGTTTGGCCACAATTGTCCACCAGTGCTGCCACCGCGAAAAACTTATCTCACAAAAAATCCCCCTATTGGTTCCCTAGAATTCTAGTCCTGTTACTTGATATTATTGCTTATTATTTTATAATTGGTATTCCTTTCATTTAATCTATGACCAGAAAGTTTGTATCATGGTCCCCGCATGTGTCATGTCATTAACGGCTAAGTTCATAAATTTTACTCAAACCATTGTCGCTATCATACAAACTGAAAATATCTCAATTAAACTCTTCATCTTATCCTCTTTTTGTTGTTTGCTAACATTTTAGGATATGTCATCATATGGAATCACAAAAAAATCAATGTATATCGCCCGGATGTTGAGTGTGTCAATGGCATCATTCATGTCATTGATTATCCAATGCTGGAGGAGAAGGATGTCGTCGCGAGCGGAGGTAGTTATCAGATAAAGACTAACTTCTGCATATTGTTTGCAACTCTCTTCATCATTATAGCAATAGGAAAACAATCTTTCTAAACCAAACCAACCAAAAATCAATTCTAAATGCATACTCCTAACTAAATATTTAAATCATTCCAAATCGAAACCAACAAACAACAAAAACAAACACTCCATTAAAACACTCCAACAGTAAAATAAAAAAACACACACACACACTTAAAACAAAAAAAAAACGAACGAACCAATTGTGTATAAAGTGAAACAACAAAAACAACTACAAGAAACCACGGGACACAGGAATAAATCATTTTTCCCACACACACACACACACACACACAAATTGCGAATGATATAGAAACTCAAAACACATACACACCCATCGCCAAATAAAAACATTAAATGTCCCTAACATTGAACTCATCAACTCATACACACAACTCCCCACACACGCTCAGACATTTGTGAAAAAAAAAACAAAATATTTTGGCATTGTATCTTTTGAATTGATGAAAACAAAAAACACTTAACCAAAATTGAGCCACTTTAGCCTTAAAACACGCATTAAAGTTTTCAAATGAAAAATCTAAAAAAAAATTGAAAAACCAAAAGAAAATAAAAACCTTAAACAAGAAATCTATAAGAAATTCGTAGTTAATACATAAATGTTTCAAATTAAAAATAATTTCATAGCAACCACCCGTTTTAGTTTTGCAATAAAAAAAAGAAACCGAAACCGAGCCTTATTACCACCCACTATATGCATCGATTTTAAAGTTAGTTTTTTGTTTTTGTAATTTTGTTTTCAACCTTCGAATTAAAATTAAAAGAAAAACTAACCAAAACATACCGCAAATACTCATCCACCAACAAACTTATTTTTTTTTTTTTTCATCGAAAAAGTCCAGTTTTGTATTTAAAGCCGCCCGTTCTTTTTATTATTATTTAATGCATTTAAAACAAGGAAAACACACACACACACACGTACATTCATAACTATGTACACATGTATGCCTAAAGATTTTGGCTTCTGAGTAGAATTTTCTTAGAGAAAAACTGAAAAACAGAGTAAAGCCCCAATATATAAAAACAAAACCTCATAATGTACATTTACACTAAAACTCAATAGAAATGGGGAAATCCCAAATTCAAATCGAATAAAATTCCCAAGCGAAACAGAAAAAAACTCTTTCGGCAAACTGGAGAAAGGAAAAAACCGTAAAGTAGCTTTTACACTTTCTGCACTTATTTATGAATTTTATTTGTTTCTAGCCCATTCAGCATCAAGTTTGTTGTTCCTTATAGGGAAAACCCACCAAATGTTCTACAAGCCTAAAATGCGGTATTTGTTTACGGTGGTGGGCATAAAACCCCGCAAGGCATACAAACTACATGGTCGTTATATTCATAGAAAATGTCCATTCGCCTTTTTGGTTAAAATTAGAGGTCTGCACATGGGTCGTGAGTAGCCATGTCACGCGTGAGTCGTGAGTGAGAACCAAATACAATCACATGATCGTGCGTGAGCGTTATTGAATTAAAATTCTTTGTGTATGAGCGTGAATCACGACTCACAACGCTAATCACGACCCACGAGAAAATCACCAACCACGAGATATCACGACTTATAAGAAAATCACGACTCGGGGTTGGTATTCTATTCTACTTTCGGAAAAGTTGCTACATTTTTTAATTGTTTCGCGAGCGAAATTTCATGGCAATCATTGTTTTCGTTTCCATACCAAAATAGGTTTTTATACCCACCACCGAAGGATGGGGGTATATTAATTTTGTTATTCCGTTTGCAACACATCGAAATATCCATTTCCGACCCCATAAAGTATATACATATATATATAAATCTAAGACGATCTAGACATGTCCATCCGTCTGTCTGTTGAAATCACGCTACAGTCTTTAAAAATAGAGATATTGAGCTGAAACTTTGCACAGATTCTTTTTTTGTCCATAAGCTGGTTAAGTTCGAAGATGGGCTATATCGGACTATATCTTGATATAGCCCCCATATAGGCCGATCCGCCGATTTAGGGTAAGACCCTAAAAGCCACATTTATTATCCGATTTGGCTGAAATTTGGGACAGTGAGTTGTGTTAGGCCCTTCGACATCTTTCGTCAATTTGGCCCAAATCAGTTCAGATTTGGATATAGCTGCCATATAGACCGTTCCCCCGATTTAGGGTCTTAGGCCCATCAAAGCCACATTTATTATCCGATTTTGCTGACATTTGGGACAGTGAGTTGTGTTAGGCCCTTCGACGTCTTTCTTCAATTTGGCCCTGATCGGTTTAGATTTGGATATAGGTGCCATATAGACCGATCTCTCGGTTTTGGGTTTTGGGGCCATAAAAGCCACATTTATTGTCCGAAATCGCTGAAAATTGGGGCAGCTAGTTGTGTTAGGCTCTTCGACGTCCTTTCTCAATTTAGCCCAGATTGGTCCAGATTTGAATATAGCTGCCATATAGACCGATCTATCGATTAAAGGTTTTGGGCCCATAAAAGACGCATTTATTGTCCGATTGCGCCGAAATTTGGGACAGTGACTTGTGTTAGGCTGTTTGACATTTTTCTGCAACTTGTAGACCGATATCTCGATTTAAAGTCTTGGCTCCATAAAAGGCGCATTTATAATCCGATTTCACTGAAATTTGACACAGTGAATTATGTAAGGCTTTTCGACATCCGTGTCGCATATGGTTCAGATCGTTTTATTTTTAGATATAGCTACTAAAAAGACCAATATTTTGTTATACACAATTGAACAATAACTTGTACATATTTGTATTTGGTCCAAATCGGAACATATTTCGATATAACTGCTATGGGACATAACGTATGCAATTTTCACCGGATTTTGATGAAAGGTGGATTACATATATACCCGAGGTGGTGGGAATCTAAAAAAAGAAATCTTGAGCTCATAAAAGTCATAGTTTTGTCCCGATTTCAAAGAACAACCATGCCGAGTGCCAGGTCGATCTCTCAATTTCGGGTATGAGCCCAGAAATGCGCTTTTATTAGCCTTTTTCGTTGTACCACCATCTAAATATGAACCAAGTCTAACCATATTTGTATGCAGCTGCCCTAAGTCCTGTCTTCCCATTGAAGAAATAGATACATACTCTTTACTTTTTTACAGTACTTGGCCCCTCGACGTCTACGGTTTTATTCAGTACTTTAAACGAATACACAGAAACGACACAAAGTGAAATAATTTTGAGTTATTCCTGGTGATTTTTCGCTAATTAACAAGGTATAGATGTTTGGAAAAATCTACCAAAAATTGAGGTTAGCCTACCAACCTACCAAGTGAATAAAAACCTACCAATTTTGGTAGGATCCTACCAAAAACGGCAACACTGCTTGTGATGTATTATTCCATTTCTATACCCTACACCAACACTGTGGTACAGGATATTATGGATTTGTGCATTTGTTTGCAACGCTAAGAAGGAGAAGAGCTGGACCCATTGATAAGTATACCGATCGACTCAGAATCACTTTCTGATTCGATTTAGCCATGTCCGTCTGTGAGTCCATTTATTCTTGTAATCAAAGTGCAGGTCGTATTTGTTGTCCAATCATCACGGAATTTTGCGCAAATCACCGCATATTGGCCCAAGGACGAACGCTATTGATTTTAATAAAAATCGGTTCAGATTTAGATATAGCTCTCATATATATGTATCGCGCGATTTGCACTTAAATTGCCGTAGTAAGAACAATTTTCAACCGATCTGCACAACATTTGGCACGGATTGTTCTGTTACCGATCTTAACATATGTGCGGTATTATATCCATATTTATCGTCAGATTTGCGCTATAGCGCCGTAGTATCTACAATTATCAAACGATCTGTTTAAAAGTCGGTTCAGATGTAGATATAGCTCTTATATACATATATATATTTATATATTGCCCGAATTTAAGATTGTAGGGTAGGTGTAGGGTATTATACAGTCGGCTCCGCCAGACTTTTGCCTTTCCTTACTGTTTTTTTTTTTTTAAATAGCTCCAAATTTTTTTATGGAGAGTTACCTACGCATTTCCTCCTAACTCATTGAGCTTCAAGCTCCCTTTTCTCACTGAACACGAGACTAATTTTTAGTAGTGGCATGGCAATTGATTTATTTTAAATTAAAGTTAATGGATTTACACAGTTTGGGATCACCAGATTAATTGCTTCTTTATAGAAACTTGAAAAGCAAAGAGGGCTTTTAAAAAAATTAAGGAAACATTAGATGTCGCAAAGAGCACTGTTTGTCTTCTTCGTCAAATGGTTATTGCAATGATTACTTCGGTATTACCTACACATGTGTGTATGCATATTTGCGGAACTCGTTCCTGTGTAAACGAAAATTTTTTCGATTTAAATTTGTCTTCTACCAATTTCTCGTATTTCTCCATTTCATTTGAGAATTATCATTCACCTAGTTTACTAGCCTTTAGTTCTTTTGTACAGTTGCATTCATGCAAGTTTTCCTTTAAGATTTTTTTTAGTTTTAAGCCTTTTTTTATTGTTTTAATGTATTTAATCATCATATAGGTAAAGAAATCATGCATATATCCTCATAATATTTAATTTTCAAAAAAAAAAAAAATGCAACACAATGCAACAAATGATTATGAAAAAGTGTAATAAATGAAAAAAAAAAAAATAAAGAAGTGAAAAATTTTATATGTACTTACTTTTTTCTTGCCGGATTTCTTTAATTGTACGAAGAGGAAAGATCGTACGAAGCAAACTAGAACTGGAAATGAACCTTGATTCAGTGTAAATTGTTTAATATGGGAACTTTATTTGCCTCCAAGCGTAATAGTTCTCGAGAGAAGATCACTTAGTGAAGGAGACAGTTGAAGCCAACTACCAATCCCCAACTCTTCAATGAACTTATACGGCTCTGTTCCGGTTTTCACAAAAGTTTTCGCTTTCGAATTCAACCTAGAATGCAAATTTTAATTGTTCTTAAAATCTTTCGGATGGGAAAAATATGTGAATATGCATTCACATAATCACATTTGCAACTTATTTCTAGCATCAGTTTCTAGCAGATGTTGACAAATCATCAATCAATCCAAACACATAAAAAACCATGTTGGTATGTCATACATACATATATAAATAAATGTACTTATTTGACTTGCGAAGATGATGAAAAAAGGCAAATGTCACTCAAATAAATGCATTGATGAATTGTTGCTTGCAGGATAAATAAACTCCTAAGATACCCCAGACAAATAATTGTATGTGCAAACAAATTCTTGCCGTTTGTGTCCAGGACCAGTAATTGAACAACAATTAAAGAACAAAATTTTCATTGCCTTGAGCGCTTTTCCGTTCCATAACTAATTTTTAATTTTCTGTTTCAACTCCATCTAAAGTACCGTTATGCTCAATTTCTTAGGATGTTAAAATTTCTATAGAAAATCGCTGATTTCTATGAAATGTATAGCAATTGGTTTGTATCAACTTTCTTTTTAATAAAATTGGTAAGAGATTTATCTTTTTTTTTGCCAAAAAGATCCACTTGGTGATAATCTTTCGGGTAAGAGGCGCAGAATGATTATTGAAATGAGCTTAGTTTAGTGGTTACTGAAAGTGGAATAGTGGAAATTACAGTTGCAGTCAATCCACACCGCAATACAGTAGCCCTTTGTTAACACTCTGGCAGCGTTGAGCGGAGTGGATGTACACAAACCAAACATGAGTTCGAAGTAAATACAATACAAATTGGATCTATCCAAGATATATTCATTTACAGGTAGTGGCAGTTGCCCAACAACAAAATATTGAGTGCACTATCTGTCAAAATCAGAGTTGCACTAATCACTGATTTTGGCAGATAGTGCACTCAATATTTTGTTGTTGGGCAACTGCCACTACCTGTAAATGAATATATCTTGGATAGATACACGCTGAGACGCTAACTTTCGAAGAAGTAAAGCTATCCTCTTGAAAGTTTGCTCAAATACTTTTTATTAGTGTAGGTCGGTTGGTATTGTAAATGGGCCAAATCGGTCCATGTTATGATATAGCTGCCATATAAACCGATCTTGGGTCTTGACTTCTTGAGCCATCTAGAGGGCACAATTCTCGTCCGATATGAAATGTTTAATTATAACTTCAACTACTGTGCCAAGTATGTTTCAAATCGGTTCATAATCTGGTTAGCTGTCATATAAACCGAACTTGGATCTTGACGTCTTGAGCCAATAGAGCGCGCAAATCTCATCCGATTTGGCTGAAATTTAGCATGAGGTGTTTTTTTATAACTTCCAATAACTGTGCTAAGTATGGCGTAAATCGGTATAGAACCTGATATAGCTGCCATATAAACTGATCTGGGATCGTGATTTCTTGAGCCTCTAGAGGGCGCAATTCTTCATCCGATTTAGCTGAAATTTTGTACAACGGCTTTTCTCAGGACCTTCAACATACGTGTCTAATATGGTCTGAATCGATCAATAGCTTGATACAGCTCCCACATAAACCTATCTCCCGATTTTGCTGCTTGAGCCCCTACAAGGTGCAATTCTTATCCGAATGAACTGAAATATTACACAATGACTTCAACAATGTTCAGCATTTAATTATGGTCCGAATCGGACTAGAAATGATATAGAACTTGATATTGCTTTAAAAGAGATACCGCGCATAGAACTCGACAAATGCGATCCATGGTGGAGGGTATATAAGATTCGGCCCGGCCGACGTTAGCACGCTCTTACTTGGTTGTTCTAAGTCTTGGCTCTACTCTAGCCTTTTATAAAGATGATACACAATTGAAAAAAACGGTCTTAAAAAGTAAAACTGGAAGAAGGTGGCTTCATTAAAACTTGCGCCTAAAAGATACATACTTAGCTTGTAAAGTGCTTACGAATTGTGTACCTTAGGTAGTGACATTAGTAGGGCGGTCAAAATTTCAGCTCAATTCTCGTTGGTTTATTTTACTCCAGCATGGTTGCCACAGGCAAACTAACAGACCGGTGTGCATAGGCGTACGCAGAAGTTTACAGCTTTAGAAAAGGAAAGTAAAATATCGCAATGACAAATTTAGTATATTTAGTTGCATTGTGTTGTATATTTTGCACATGACATAGAGACAACACTTTATAACATAAACAACCTTTGTAAGCAATAGGTGTGACATTTTTTTTTTTAATCCTTTTTAATTGTGAATTTTTGTAGTTATAATAAACACCAACCTTTGAGAAAAAAATAGTATTTACCAAAAAACAACAAAGTCACACACACACACACACACTTCCCTAGTTCAGTATTTGTGTTCAACATTAAAAACATAACAAAACGAGAAACAAAACAAAAACTGTACAGTAATTCAAAAACTCCTTTCAGAACTATTTCGCCAAAAGAAATGTTTTAACTCAAACAGAAAAAAAGAACCTTGATAAAAGATACTGCCGTTTTATGTAAACTTAAAAACCCCTCCTTAAACATTGCAACTTTGATAGAGAAAACCCAAAAAAAAAAAAGTAATTTTTCTATTTCGCTGCATTTTGGTTTTTTGGTTGTTAAGAAGGAATCATGATAATCATGTATTGAAGCAATCCACTCAACACAAAAGTAAAAACAAATCATAATGTTTTATTTAGCAAACCATAAGTATTTCATTCATTTAGAGAGTATTTAATGGAATGTGGAATGCAAAAACTTCATTTTGTTACTTTGGTTGGCAAAGCCGCCATAAGCCGCCCCAACAAGGATTTGCCCAAATATCTATCATGAAGCAGCCATGAGCCACTTTACATTATAGACTCATTACTCTCTCACTGCCATGCTGTTACTCTGCATCTTATTTCAATGTCAAGGCCCATTATTTGCCATTCATATTGTAATAGAAATCATTTGTCATACTTTAGAATGGAATTTCTGGAAACTCTACCATTGCAATAGTTGTTTGTAAGTAGGTAAATTCTCACACAAACACACACACACTTAAGTTCTTGTGTTACCATAGAAACATCACCCATTCGTTTGGCACTTCCCACTCTCAGCTATTTCTGTTCGTTCCATAACATCACCCGATTCGCCAATGAGACCAGCATTTTACCTGTAGCTGCGTTTTTAGCTTCTGTTCTATGAAAAGGCGAAAACCTACTTTAACGCATTCCCATCATTCATAATTCTTTTCTTTTAGATATATATTCTCAACAATATACTGCAATTGACTAAAGTAAATCATTATATTATTATTTTATAGGTTAGACATTTTAAAGAAAACCAAACCAAACCAAACCAAAAAGTAAATAAAAATATCTCTCTCTGTCTCTACCCCTCCCCAAAAAAACCAATCAAACCAAACCAAAACCAAATCTATCAATTGATATCGAAATACTGCGAACCACACTTGTCACAAAAAAAAAAAAAATAACAACCATGGAACATAAATGTTTTAAAGTAAATTGCTAAATAATTACCTACATACATGCATATACAATATCTATTTAGAGAAAAAATTTATGTGTAAGTATTATTATTAATATTATTATATAGAAATGTGTATAGGGAAATGTGCCAAAGAATGGTTGTGCGTCCCAATTCACAGTGAGAATCGGAACTTTAACTAACTTGTGGGCAGCTTAAATGGTTGACGGAATGTTCGTTTGCAATTCTTTTATTTTTCTCTTTTCGTTGTTCGCGAATTCTGTTTTAATTCTCCTTTCAGGGTCCATTTAGCGACACTTGTTAGAGGAGTGAATGTATAGTGTCTCCGCACTCCGTGCGAGTGCTTTGCCCTATCCCACCCACCGTCCACCAACATCGAATCGTTTTCCGTCTTGTCGATATATGTGAGGAGCTTCCTATGAGTTACGTTTGCAGACTCGGACATGAAGAATAAAAGTGCTCAATCTCAATTTAGTTCCCAGCAAGACTACTTTTTCAGTAATTATTGTGCGGCAATCCGGTGATTGGCAAGGACTCTCATTTGAGTTAGTTCTCCGAGATCTTATGCCGCAACAAACAATTTTTCTTCGTCTTATTTTCTGGGCGATGTCGAGCCAACGAGGGCTGAACCTCCTATAATCATATGTAAATGTGAATTTGAACAATGGTTCAAGCTTCGGGACCGCGTTCTTCGTAGCACATTTTTCCGCTTTCTCATTTGAAGATCTTTCTCAACTATTGCGAAATCAGAACAGAATACGCAGTCCAGATTGGCAGTTTCGGTTAGTGAAAATCACTTGGACAATTTAGTAAGCTGTAACCACAGGAACAGAAAAGGAGCACTTAGAGTTTAAAAAGTGAAACTCCATCGGCCTGTGCTGATATAAAAAATTTCCTATAAGCAAGAGGAATCAATTAAATTTAGAACTATTATACGTAATAGCAAACAATTTTATATTTAGAAGTTTGTTCTGGTATTCACTTTCACTTTTTCTCATCAAAATAAATTGTATTATCACTTAAAACAAAAAAACTTCTTTGGTTTTATAGAAGAAATCTCGTAATGAAAATTATGGAAATTTTGACACCTCATTCACTTGATAATAGAAAGTGTTTTATAAGACATCTTTCTCACATTGTTTTGGCGATTGGCAAACTAACTGACTTACCAACCCAGTTTAAGAAAGTAAACGCCCTGTTGGGCGTTTTGCAATTACCAGAGTCAATGCTTCTTATTGAGAAAATTCCATACCATTGCCTGCAAACTTTCAAAGTTGAAACAGTTTAAAATGCCCAATGAAAAATACGAAAGCAAACCATAGATTTCGTTGCCAAGAATGATGAACCGCTTGCTGATCATGACGTGACATGAAAAAATTAATTACCAGCCATTGTCCACAGCACACTTCCCTATCCTATCAGAGTATTTAATAATTGCCCCTTCCTTTAATTTATATCGTCAATTTGTTACCTTTAAAAAATAAACCCCCATTATTTGTAGTAGTTAAATAATAAATCCTTTGATCACCCTAATAATCAAGTAAGTGAAGTGAAACAGTCAAGATGTGTGTGTATATTTCTAATCTCTGTTATAAAAACAAAAATACTTTAAATAAAACAACAAGTCTTATAGAAAGTAAAGAGGACTATTATTAAACTTAGGATGGTAATTTAAAAGTAAATTAAAAAAAACACACACACCAGTTAACAGTTGCCACAGCAAAATGCATTCACGCCCACCAATATTTTCAAATAACAACAACAATATGTTTTCCCCAATCATATGTTTTCTTGTAGCTCAACACATGTTACCAAATATGGCTGGTTGCATTTCGATAAATGTTTGTCATCACACAGACCACTAAAATGTTGATTAGATGCGTTTTGTTCGAACGTTAAAACTCAACATAACTACATTCATTGAAAATGTTAGAGAATAATGACAAGCATTGACCATCATAAATTGAATTTCGTTGCACTGTTCTGGTGCAAATCATTGATTGTTGTGAAAGAAGTAGAAGAGAAAAATTCAAAATGTTTGTGAATATTGTGGTTCTTCTTCAATTAAAAAACAAAAGAAAAAACCACCAACAAAATTAATGCGCTTAATTTATTTAGTTCAGATGTCCATATTTTCTTTATTATCAGTGGGGACTTTCAGCTGTGATCGATTAACTTGCCAAGACCAAATGTGGCACTGGTGTATGACACGAAATCAGAATACTGGCTAAAATACACTATGCATAACAAATTGTAGTTTATTTGTATTATACGCATGAACACTTTACAGGCATTGGGGGTAGGCCAATTAGTAATATCGTCTTTATAATCTCATCTAATAGGCATATATATATATATAATAGGAAGTTTATTCAGTTAAAAACTTTACAAATTGCCTAACGATAAAATTTGTCATCCACATGGATAGTAATAGGTATGGCAACTTTTGTCAAGTAATGTCGATAATATTGTTTGCGCAGTCTGGTAACACGAGACATGTAAACAAACGCATACTAGAGCTGGCAAACTATCGATGGCGCTATCGATACTATCGATGGTTTTGTTAAAACGCATGGTACAATTAAGAGGCAGGGTCATTAGCACAACAACAAATTTCTGTGCCCAACGAAACTACATTGAGTGGCAAATGCCGTAAATTGAAATGTCAAAGTGGTTTTAGAAATAAACTCTGTTTCACAACTTATCTTCTTCAAATGTGTTTTATATTATTTGTATGTTCATCATTATAACACTGTTTTTTTGCTTATATGAGGAATATCGAATCAATTAAAACACATTTTAAAGATTTTAGAACAAAAAATCACAGCTGTGTTATCAAGCGTTTGTCATTTAGATTTACTGCAAAATCAAAACAAACCCTATATATGTACATCCTGGTTAAAACGTACCCTTTATTCTATAAAAAATTATTGGATTAACCAACAACTCCATGGTTCAGAAGCCAAACGTTAGTTTTTAAAATAGAAAGAAAAAATCTCCAAAATTTAAAGCAAATTACTTTCTAATCTCTTTTTTTTTTAAATAGTCCTGTAAACTGAGCTAAACTGAACAGTGTGGAGCAATTTTTGGGTCATGATCTTAGTTGTGGGAAACACCAACTTTGGCCTATAGCATTTGTTCAGAGGGTCAAGGACCAAAAGGGGTTAACAGTTCTCAGATCAGGCGTTTGTAAGGTGTTTTTAATATAATCTTGATCGAAGACGGGTCAACAAATCTCTCAAATATAGCTCGGGTATAGCTGGTTGGCTGGCTAATCAAAGATCGGCATACTCGAATTTCCTCTTTTTTTACGTGTTGAATTTGAAAATATGCATATCTCATTATATATTTTACCATTTTGTCAATAATATCGAAACTATCAAATGATCAAGATCAAGCGGATACAGGACAAGGAGAGAGTAACAGCGGTACTCACAAAATTTCTTTGTAGAACTCTCAAATAAACCTACATTAAAGCTAATTTAAGTTTGGCGTATATGGCTGTAAGCAGTTAGACAATTTGTATGTCAATATTACTCCTCATTATTTGTTGTTAAACAACAAAAATATGGGCAAAGACTAGACAGATTAAAATGTCTTCACGATTCTTTAACCCATATACAATTTTTGTATTGCGTATATCTCACCTAGAAGCGATAACAAATAACTGAAAAAGCAATAGATATCGATTTGTTGATTGTTGTAAAGTAGAGTTTATATGGCACATCATGATCGTACTCATCGTGTGTACGTGTTGATTACAACTTTTGTCCAAAACAGTACATCGATTTATTCTTTTCTTTGGTTTTATTTAATTTTTCATACTTTACTTCTCAATTCTTAACCTTATTTGTCACACTACGTGTTTTTCAATATCTGTCAATTAATGATTGCACATCTCTTTGTAAACGGTTATCGATAGACGTCATTCATCGAAAAAAATCAAATGATTTTGATTTCGATTTTTCAGCCATGACTGATGGTTATGTGTACATGTGACGAATACACCTTTGTTTTCACCAATACTATTACAATAAACATACATCAGATGTGGCACATAAACTCAGCATAAATTGGTTTACAGGGAAAAATCTTCAGCAATTAGTACCAATAATCTTTAAATGTGAATAAAATCCCTTGGAGATTAGATGAACAGAAACTTTTAGAAAGTTATATGCGTTATTTGAGGAAAGGTATTAGAGGTGGTCATTTTTATTCCTTTTAGTGATCGCTCCTTTGAATTCCGTTCCACAAAAAGAACTAGTTAAAATTCATATTTTGTACTTTGTTTTAAACAAGTATTAAGTGCTCGACGCACGTTCAACTCGAAACATGAATCGAAGCGCTATTTAGATTTGTTGACAATAAGAAAAAATAGCATGTGGATGCCACCACTTTTTTTATTTGTGCCACCACATTCATTTAATATGGTTGCCACAAATCACTTATTTTCCATTCACCAAAATCACAACGAACACAGTTGTTGCCCATTGAAAGAGTTGACGCTTTTATTAAGTTGTTGTATGAAACTGAAAGATATGGCATGTCAATCGGCTGGTGTACAACAGTTCCTTACTTAGATAAGTTCCAATTAACTAGTTCCATCAGAAACTACTCAACTCTAAAAGATGTGACTTTGATTAACTATTTGTCAACCAAAAAATGGATAACTGCCGCTGTGACGTTATCGTAACGTGTTTACTCTATAACATAAAGAGAACTAAAAAAAGAAGAATTACCATTTCTGATTGATACTTTTGAATCACGTGTTTCGTGCTTTCCTGTTATGCCTTCTATTTATTTAACAACTATAACATTCAATGACAATTCAAATTAAAATTCTATATTTCTGTTTATAAAAAAAATACAATCAAAAGAAACAACATAAATTGCATACACTTGTATAATCGGAAAAAATACCTTAAAAGCCTAGTGGTAGTTTGATTGAATAGCTCCTTCCGCTATATTATTTTGGAAGTACTGCTACAGTAACTGTATTCAAGCTTGAGAGTCCACACAAATATATGTATGAAAACATTAAATCAAAAAACACATGTAAATCGATGCTTAGTCACAAGACATAAAAGTAAAAGCATAAATTGAAATTCATGAATCCTGATATACCTACTTAATACCAGTATTGCTAAATAAAAAGCTTTAAAACGAAAACAGCAAACAACAAATAATTAATTTACAAACAAAACAAGGGGATAGAAATAAAAAAAAAAATTATAAATAAATAAAATCCAAACAAAAACAAACAAATTACACTTTAAATAAAACCACCATCTTTTATCTCCGCAGTCAGTAGTTACACGTTAAATAAAATCCCCCCTCAATAACAAAAAAAAAAATTAACAAATGAATTTAAAAGAATCATTGGTGAGAAACTAAAGTAGCTTAACACGATAATCTTAAGCCCAAAGAGGAGGAGTGAAAGTTTGAACAAAATATAAAAACTTAAAATTTTTTTCAAAAACCAAAAACGTAGATAGATTAACGTGTAACTAGTGCCTTACTTAAAGTTTAACTCAAATACCTAAAAGAGCATACAACCTACACAAAAGAAAAAATTAAAGCTAAAATTAAAAAAGGAAAATTTTTAAAAATATTACATTTATATTTATTTTTAAGCCGGCAGAAATTGGTAAGGAAGCATATAAAATTCGGTATGAGTGTGGTAACAGCTGATCTACATTACATCTACAATTAGTGAAGAAAGAAACACCCGTTTAATAAAGTTAATATGTTGTATCTCCAATTAGATAACATTAGTCGAAATTCTCCTACCGAAATATATATTTCATCTAAAGGTAGTAGCGTGGTTTGCATTTTCTAAATCTGCATTATTTCCTTTCCCGCGTAGTGCACGTATATAGGATTTCGGTAGTCTAAGCTTCCAATGTGTCTATCTTTCCTTTTTTTTATTTTTTCTGCAGAGCTACTTGCTTTGAAGAAAAATAAAATAATTAGTGACACCTATAAGCTTGACATTTGCTGCCGAATTGGCAGAGCAAAAAAAAGATTCTCTGTTATTTCAATACTTTTTGTTGTACTTCCAACTATATTTGCTAATAATTGTTGGAAACGAACATCCAACAAAATTCCCTTTTTTAAAATGTTGACGCTGGTTGAAAAACGGATCGGCCACGTTTTTAATGACTCAGTGAAATGAGAATGTTTTCACATATTTTTTTCCATATAGGATTTTCACTGTGAAAACTGAATACCCACCTTAAAATAAATATTACTACTACTGCTAATAAAGGCCTAAACAGAATAAGGGCGTTGAGGAGCGTCACGTTCACGCTCCGCAACTCTGTAAACAAATATTTAAAAAAGCAACTGGCAAATGTTAAACAATTTACTTCAGAGTCTCAACCCAACCAAAGAGTCAAAGTCATTAAAAAATCACTAGCGGCGAAACCAAATAAGAGACGCATAATATTGAGTCAAATTTGAGGACTGAAAGAGAAACAGCGACACTGGTGGTAAAGATGTTATTTAATTAATACAGTTCCAATACTTTTTAATAACTTCGAAGTACCCGAAAATTCATTTAAAATGCATTGTGATTTTATCACAATATTTTTGTAGATTTAACATACAAACATCTGCAATTTTGTAAACATGTTCATGTAAGGTTACCATAACCTTTTAGTAAAATTTTCTGAAAATTGTTGGCTAACGAATTTCCGTGAAAATGTGGCAACATTTTCAGTGTGAAATATGATGAGAAAAGAGAGCATTGAGAGCGACGCTGTCAAAATATAATAGATTCTATTTCAGCGTCATGACGCTAGAATCTGACTCTAGCCGCGGCGGTTTTTTTGCTTTCCCATATAAAATGCATGTAAAACAACTTGGCGCTGACTTTTGTCTCTTTAATTGGGTTTAAACTCTCACGAGTGGCAACACAAAGTGATGCTTGCTTTGAAGCCTCAAAGTTGTCAAATTTTCAACTATTCCGCGTCGCTTCTGTGCCAAGCTTTTAAAATATGTGCGTACAAACATTTGAGCTTAGCAGATTTTTTAAAAAAAGGAGGCAAAAAACTAGTGTTTATCGGCGTTTACAAGGTCCACAATGCGAGAGATTCACTAAATGGTTTAGTGAATGAAAGTGAAATTTAATTGCGAACATTTTTGTAGAATATTATGATCTGCCACAAAAAAGACGCCTTCAGCGAGTCCTTAATTGTTAATATGTTTAACACAATGACATTTTTAACATTTTTAAATCTACTGCATCCTCAAAATGCAGCAATTACAAGGAAACACGATATATACTTTCGAAACATTTGCTGTGTTTTAGCTTAGTCTTATCCAGTGCAATTCAGATGTCCTGAATAGAATACTGGTAGGTTATCGTTATCATGCGATAACAAATAAAAAGCAAAGACTAATTATGATTTGTACTATAAAGTACTACTACTACTGAAAATTTTGCTGATCTTAACGCCGGGATTTGAACCCAGGCGTTCGGCGTCATGGGCGGACATGCCAACCTCTGAGCCACTATAAAGTACTAAAATAAAGCACAGTAATTGTTGCAGGCGTCTGCTTATTTTACCATAACTTAAATAATCGACAGTTTTTCAATTTAGTGAAACGGATTTTTTTTAATATGTTTATGTAAATTTGACATAGAAAATGGCGTAGAAAAAAGCTGCTTTTCTCTCTATTTTTGCCACAATTAAAGGGAAATTCTTGTTATCGGCTGTTATCAGTTCTTCCGAGCGCATAACTGAAAAAACTGTTGTTAAGACTTCCAATTCATAGATATTTAAATTTTTTCCTACAATCTATTCCCAATAGAATGAGAAAAATTAAAATTTTCTTTGTTAAATTTCTCATCATGGAATTTTACCTCATTCCCATACGTCACTTTTGGTGTATTTCGAAGGAAATGAGGTACAAAAAAAAATAATAATAATTGCAATATTTATATATGTATGTCAATAAAAAAACAAAAAAAAAAAATACAATATATACGAGTATAGTACACATACATACGTCGCAACCAAAATACTTTGTTTCGTTCCAACAGTTATAATAAATGGTCTTATAATTATTACATAGTTCTTAATATTAATTGAAATTTAATAATAATTAAAAAATAAAACATCAAACAAAACAACAATAAACCAACAACTAAATATATTTATGGATTGCATCTATTAATTTAAGTATAAATAAAAGGAATATAAATAATAGTGAAAAAGAGGAAATAATAATACATATATGCATATACATATGTTAATACTATATACAAAACATAATAGTAACAGCGGACGAAGCAAAACAAAAGGAAAACAGATAAACAAAAACCTAAAAATGCTTAAAATCTTATTTTTCTGCAAACATTATTGAACAACAAATACAAAAAAAAAGAAATGGGAAATCATTTATTTTTCTATGCCGTATAAATAAACCACAACAACAACTAATTCATCTTAAGCAGAACAACAATAAAATTCTACAATAATTATACACATACATACATATATACAACACTCGTACACAGCTGCATACAACCAAATAAAAAACACCACAAAAAGAATACCTACCTACAGTAATTATAATCTATAACAAATATCAAGTGATAATATTATAAAAAACAACAACAACAAACAAAAATCAAATAATAGTTATACTTTACACACGAACAAACTTGAAAATGTATTTGTAAACTTGTAGGCAGGCCATCCACATGCAATACGACCGACGTACATACATACGTACTCCTCGTCGTTTCAACAAAATCAAATCAAGTCAAATGAAAAATGAATGTCACGCTTTAAAGCCAATAAAGAAAGATTTTTTAAAAACTCTATACTAGTAATTGTTTTTACTTTTGCCACATTTTGGGTTAGGTATTTGGATTTTAATAATCGGGCTTGCTCCAGCAGACAAATTCAGTAGAATCTTTCGAATGCTGTTTTTCGTTGTGTTCTCATTAACGTAAGATTTTACCGACTTCAAATCCGATCAGACATATGCTGGTGAGTTTAAATGTATAGGCATTCTTTTCATACACATTTCAGTACATACATATTTATATAGAAATACACAATATATTTTGCTACATATCATAGGAGTTCATTTGCGCTGTAGCCAGCCACTTAAATGCATTCATTTAAGTGAAATTTGATTTTGATTTCCAACTAATTAAGGGAGAAGGGTTAGTTAGTGGAGTGGGATGATGCCTAAAGCTGCTGAAAATGAGATGCAAAGAGTTGAAACTTCAGGCTTCACCCAAGAGTAAATTTTATTGTGCAGAATTGTAGAAACAAGTGGGCTAATATCTCTATGATACAAAACACGGAAAAAAATTATTCAGAGGTTCCAATGTACCAATTCTTTTTCGTAAGAATCCATGCAAAACGTAGAGTAGGATAGGTTGAAAAGTGGGTGCGGATATAAGTCCGCCACATGCCACTTTGGACATACACCTAAGCCAGTAATTGGATTTTTTTTCGCTCTTAACACTAAAAAAAATGTAAGCCAGGAATTCCGTGTTACTTACAACATCCCTAATTGTTGTCCATACCGCGCTTCTATGATTGTGCATGGCTGGTATTGTGTCCCCACCTAGGTGCCGGTGTCTGTGTCGATATGAATTTTTTGACTGAATATCGATTAATATTTTTCCGATGGATACTATCAGTTTTTTTGCAAAACTGAACAAAAATAAGCAATACGACACTGAATCTGTACTTTAAGACGCATTATGCCTATAGAGGGCGCAATTTTCATCCGATTGTCCAATGATTTCTCTCATGACTTCCAAATAACGTTATTAACCTTGTTTTTATTTGGTCTGTCCATTGGTATTGCTTCTATATAAATCGATCTCCTGATTTGTACTTCTCATTTTCGTTTGAAATATAGGTGATAGGAATTAAACGATAGTATCGACACTATTAAAACTATCTGTTTAATGTAAACCGACATTAAACTTTTTTGATATCTTTAGTAATTTTTCATTCAGTCCATTCAATCAAATATTAAAGTAAATTTTTTCATTTCATTTCATAATTTTCATTTTACTCTAACTTCATTTTGAATTTTTTTTATTTAGTTATGTATATCTATTTATCATTTTGTTTCTTTATTTGCCATCATTCCTTTTTATGATCTCAATCCTTATTTGCTATTGAATGACCCATATTTATATACAGCGGTCAAAAAAAGTATTCATCATTCAATGTTTTTTTTTTTAATAAGTCTACAAAAGACAATTGGAATAAAAACATATTAAACTAATGATGCAGTAGTGCTTGTGTGATATATATGTACACAATTTCATTGTTTTTAAAGAAAAAAATAGTATTTATTGGAACAAAAAGGGCCATTTTACAGCTGAACACAAAAAATTAAACAAAAAAAGTATTCATCATTGCAAAAAAACAAAAAAATAAATAACATAATTTAAAAAAATTAATACTATTTATTTATTATTTATTATTATTTTTTTATTTTATTTTGTTTTCTATCATCATTACATTCCAAACTTCTAATACATAGTATATATTAAATATAACAAAATAGAATATGTATTTATGACAATAACTTAGAAAGTTGTCTGTCAATAACCGATATTTAAAATTCTGTTAAATTAACTATAATTCTATAAAATAGTTGGTTTTTTTTTTTTTTTTTTTTTTTTTTTTTTTTCAAAATTGTTCTTGAATTATATTCTTTCTATATCTTAATGCCATTCGGACATAATTGTATAGCTTCTCCCATCCATCTTCCATATACCCATTTAAAATATTTATAAGTTCTCTTTCTTCTAAATATGTGCTTCCTAAAAACCTCACTCTAATTTCACATAATATTGGACATTTGGCAATGAAATGTTGCATATTCTCGACTTCACGTGTATTGCAGAGAGTACATAGCTTTGTTTCTTCATTTCCATGGTAGTTTCCATTTAAAGGGAGTACATCGGCTCTTGTTCTCATTAAAATAGAAATCTGATCCAAATTCCTACTATTGGCCATATACTCTATTCCAACCTCTGGATTCAGAAAACGGTAAAATCTGGTTTCGCTGGCATTTGCACTCCGTCTTTTTTGTCTATAGTTCTGTATTTTTAGCTTATTTGACATATCGTCCATTTCTCTTATCCATTCCTGCGTATTTATATCTATATTAGATGTTGAAATATTTACTTGATACGCCAAGGTTTCTATGGTCTTTGCCCAAAATATTCTTTTCTCCCATATTTTGGAGGACAGTATATGTGGTAATCTTCGGGTTTCATATTTAAATAACGTAGTTCCAACATAATCCAAGTGAAGCTTTAGAGTGTAGAAGTGATTGTCCTGTACATCTGTTTCTAATGATAAAATGTAGTTTGGCAGTGAATCTGGTTGCCTCAATACCCTTTTTAAGAAGTATCTCTGTAGCTTATCAACTTCATCGAACCATCCAAATCCCCACACTTGTGCCGCATAAGACTGTGTCGTTCTACATACGCTTTGAAAGATTTTCCATTTTGCTATTAGTGATATCTGTGGCTTATTTATAAGTTCCTTCCAGGTAGCATTTATGCACGTTTTCGATTTTATATTTCTGGCCTCGACATGTTTTGTGAAGGTCATTTTTGGTGTTAATGTGACCCCTAAATAAATATATTCATTCACGATTTCGATTTCTTGATTGTGATATATCCATTTTTCATTTGTCGATAGTCTACCTCCATTTCGGAAGACCATTATCTTTGATTTTGCCAAATTTACAACCATATTCCACTGGATGCAATAATTTTCCAAGTTCTTTATCATTTTTTGCAATACTTCTCTATCTTCCGCTAAAATCACTATGTCATCAGCATACAATAACACACGAATATTTAATTCATCAATCAGCACTCCACCTTCTAGCCCGTCGTGCAGATCATTTAGATACAAGGTAAATAACAATGGTGACAATAAACATCCTTGTCGTACTCCAGTGTAAGTATAGAAATGCTCTGATACGTCTTTTCCAGTCCATACCACCGACCTAGTATTTCTGTATATTTTTTCAATCAAATTAACTACTTTTGTTGAAATCCCCATGCTATGAAGTTTAAAAAACATCAGGTTTCGTGAAATCATATCAAAAGCCGCCGAAAAATCAACAAAAAACGCATAGACTTTCTTTTTCTCATCAAGTTTTAGGTGAACAATTGAGGCTAAATTATATATATTGTCTACCGTCGAATATCCTGATCGGAAGCCTGCTTGAAATTCATTTAAAATGTTATTGCTTTCTGTCCACTGCTTTATACGATTATTTAAAATTCCCATAAGAACTTTGGCAGAAGAATTCATAAAGGTTATCCCTCTATAATTGCTTGTTATATTAAGATCTCCTTTTTTGTGGATGGGGAATATTACCGATTCTTCCATTGTACTATCTACACGACTTGTGTTAAACATTTCGTTATACTGATTGGCCAATTCCGCTAGAAATTCCTGGGATGCATTTTTTAAGAACTCATATGGCACTCTGTCTATACCTGGTGCCTTGTTTTCCTTTGTCTTCTTCAGCACTTCGGTAATTTCAAAGACCTCGATATTTTTATCCAGTTCATGGTCGGTTCGATACATTGGCGCATACTGAATATCATTTGCAAATTGTTGCTGGTTTAAGAGCATATCAAAGTATGTTTTAAATTCTTGAGCCGAAATATTTGCCCCTATCTCCGTACTCTGGCCCCTTATCTGCTTTGCGATTTTCCACCACTGTTTTGCATCGACAGTATTTAAGAGTTGCCTTTCTAATTCTCTTGCATACTCCTTCTTCCGCTCTTTGCATGTTTTTTTGTAAATGCTTACCACTTCTAAATAACTTCTTTTGTTACTTTGTGTGCTGGCTTTTCTGTAAATATTAAGGTGTTTAAATGCATCTATACGAGCTTTTTCACATTTCGAGTTGAACCAATTTGACTTGTATTTTTTAGGTTTATTAAATATGTTGGATTTTATCGCCGATTTGTGTATGATGTCCGTTAGATCCTTTAAACTGTTTATTTCACCATTATTTTTTGCTATACAAAGATTCCGATTCAACTTTCGCTCATATCTTTCGTTTTGTTTTCCCCACTGTAATTTTGGTAGCAGATTTAGGGGAATTATATCACTTGTCGTGTGTGGGCATTTAATTTCTAGTTTCAATGGTAAATGGTCTGACCATATTTTCTCCTCCACTTCGAATCTTTCTATCATTCTCAGTCCTTCGTATGTCATTGCCACAATATCGTTGACCGAGTTACCTATATTGCTTACAAATGTATAGTGTCCTTCCACATCACCTATAGTTCTGCCATTTAATACTAGCAATCCGTTATCTTCACAAAATTCCACAAATTTTTTGCCTTTTGAGTTTACTACGAAATCCTTTGACTGCCTTATTTCTTTACCGGCCGTAAATTCTTTTAGCAAACAATTTTCATGATTCTGTTGAAGGTTTCCTATGCGGACATTCATATCTCCTGCCAGGATAATATTACTTTCTGATAAGTTTTTAAAAACCTCCTTCACAACTTCGAATTCGCTTGACCACTTTTCTCCTCTTATATAAACCGGGACGAATACAAAACTTGTTTCTGGAGATTTAATTTTTATAATATTTATGTTATCCTTTCGCTGGTATTCGTGATTTATTCCAATTTCTTGTAGACTTCTATTCACTCCACATAGAATTCCACCACTAGCTCTGCCATATGTATGATTTCGTTCTGCGTTCAGCCAATATAAGTTGAAATCATTGAAATATTTTTTCCATCCCTCTGTTTCACTCTCTACAACGTGAGTCTCAATTAATGCAAATATATCAAAGCTCCTAACATATTCAAAGAAATCCGGATAGAGACACTTGCTCCTAAGACCATGAACATTGTATGATAACATTTTGAAAGTTTTTTTTGCTAGTTTACTTAATACTATATTATTACTTATCGATATGAAATTATTTGAATTGAATTTATTACAATTATCTAGTTTTTTAAATTTAACGAGTTTTTTATAATATCATATTTTAAATTCAGGTTAAAATCTTCTCCATACAGTTCTCCCATAACATTGACCGCATTGCATGGACCGCATACCAGTCTTTTCTCCGAATTCCACTTAAACCATTTATCAGCAACCTTAATCCTGTCATCTCTTACTTTCACCTGGTGTTTCTTGCTGAAATCGATCAATTGTCTTCTCAATTTTATCATAATGATCTTGTCCAATCTTCGCTCTGCTTTTAGATCCCGTTCGATATATATTTGCCTTCCTTTTAAGTAGCTCGTTTTCGACAGAATAAGTTCAACATCGCTTTCAGTTTCAAATTCTACCACCACTGCTGCCGATCCATTTCGTTGGTACAATGTTTTTACCGATTTCACTCCTTTCTCTATTTCCACTTTTAATACTTGCTGACATATCTTTTGTATTTCGCCAAAAAATTAATACTTTGTTATTCGACCACCGCGTCTTATAACTTCTTTTAAACGGTTTGACATCGATTGGACTAATTTAGCGGTTATATTTTGGTCTATATTAGTCCATTCCTCCATTATCACCTGTTGCATTTGACTCTTGCTCGAAAAATTGCGCGTTCTCAATTTGCGTTCGAGATGTTCCCAAAGATGTTCAATTGGGTTCAAGTCGGGACTTTGAGGAGGAGTTTTAATGACTTTGGGGCAGTTATACAGCATCCACATCTTGGTATTTAAAGCAGAATGTTTGGGGTCATTATCTTGATAATATTGAAAGTTATTACCAAGCCCAAGTTTTACAGCACTATCTTTTAAATTCCTCTTTAAAATGTCAATGTAATACTTATGATCCATTCCTCCATTAATAATTTCAAGATTTCCCGCTCCTGAAGCCGCCATACACCCCCAAACCATTAAACCACCTCCACCATGTTTTACAGTAGCAACTGTGTTTCGTTCTTCAAGCTCTGTATTTGGTTTTCTGTACACTATGACCTTTCCATCGCACCCAAAAAGATTAAACTTGCTCTCGTCTGCAAAAATGACTGTTTTCCAAAATGATTCGGGCTGTTTTACATACATTTTTGCGAAGTTTAGCCTTTTCACTCGGTTTATTTTATTTATAAAGGGCTTCTTACGTGCAGTTCTTCCTCTGTAACTATGCCTTTTGAGTGTATTTCGAATTGTTTGTGTAGTAACTTCCTTCCCTAAATATTCCATAGTGTTTTTACGAAGAATGGTCGCATTTGTCTTCGGAGTTTTCTGAACTTGCCGCACTAGCCAACGCACATCTCCAACTGAAAGTGCTTTTGGTCGACCAGATCTTGATTTATTGTCAACAGTTTTCGTTTCTGTCCACTTTCTGATGATGGATTGTATAGTAGATCGTGGTCTATTTAATATTTCACTGATAGTTTTTTGAGTAAAACCATTCCTGTGGTGTTTTATTATCAAAACTTTTACCTCATCAGAAACCTCGTTTTGCTTACGACCCATTTTGACAAAAACTATATTTTCAATGAAATTAAATATTTGCTGTCAAGGGCAAAGCCTCCTTTACTAAATAAAACAGAAAAGGGGGATTCCCAAATAATATTTGAATTTGACTTTGATGATAGCACATCAATGATGAATACTTTTTTTGTTCTGTTTTTGGTGTTATTATATAAAATTGCATTTTTTGCGCTAATTAAATTTATTTTTTGAATTTATTTTAAAACATATTACGAAAAATAAACTATTGCATAAAACTGCATTATTTGTTTACTTTAAATTTTCTTCAATTACCCAAAATAAGTGAATTTATTATCAATTTTGCTAATGATGAATACTTTTTTTGACCGCTGTATGTTGAAGTATATAAGAGACCTCCTCTCGTTAAATTTAATCTATTGACCTGTTTCTGTGCTCCTTCTTTCTCTTGCCATTGCCTTACTCACTGTAATGAGAAGGGATGAACTAACGACAACAACAACGCACAAGCGTCTCGTTGCCTATGTTTATCAGCATAGGTAATGGAGCTATATGGTTGTTGTTGCTGTTGCAATTTTGGCAAGTTGTTTTTTTCTTCGTCACTTCAAACACATGAAGTGCAAGAAAAAGAAGGCAGTCATTTTTTTTGTCAACAAAAAGCACACTGGTCGATTCAATGCCAGCAACGAAAAATATTTGATACCAAAAGAGTTGCAAATAAAGAAGCAAACATTAATAAACTCTGTCATTAGTATAAATGTGTTACATTGAATTTTCAAACAAAACCAAAATAAGTGAATGTGAGATCTAAAAATTAATTCAAATAAACAGTTTCAAATCCATGGTGAGGTAAAACGCTTGTGCTATTATTAAAAAAAGGCAAACGATATAACATAGACGAAAATACAAGTGTTCATAACAACCCTAAAAATCAAGAAAATAAAAGTGGAAAAAAGACTCCCCCTATAAACACTAACGAAAATATCGAATGTTGCGATTATCGATAGTTTGCCAGCTCTAGTCTGTAGGCCGTGAAAACCGGATCATGACATAGGAATGCTCCAACGTCTCATCATCTTCCCCACTGCTATCACTTACCGATTTGAGCTCCTGGTCATATGTGTCCTGTTATGATGACCTCCTGCTAACTTCCTTTTGAGTCGGGATCTGCCCATACTATTTTCCGTGTTAGATGCAAGTTCGTAGCCCACGCCCTTAACTCGGACTACATCGAACCGAAAGGCTTCGGGTTAACCAAGTTTTTTGACGGCAATCCTCTGGCCTTCACTGCCAATGCGTCTGCTTTTTCATTCCCCCTTACTCCGCTATGGCCCGGCACTCAAACGATGCCGATCGTGCCGTCCTTAGAGAACACTTTAATCTCCTTCTTACACCCCAAGACTGTTCGTGACCTTTCCGTCCTTGTGCCGAATTGCCGCATTCGTGAGCGAGTAAGACCGTTCGAAATCGTTATTGATTTCGTTATTGAAACAGAATTTTTTATATTTTATAGCGCAAAAGATTTAATTGATCATGATTAAAAAAAAATTTTACATTAAAATGTGCATAAAAGTGGTATGACACCCATTGAATACGAATGGGTCGATTATGGATAGCAACCCAAGTTCAGTTAAGAGGTTGTCTAAAAACGCAACCAAAATAAAAATGTTTATTATGTATGGCAACTTTTGACAATTAATGTCGGTCATAGGGTTTTGGCAGTCCCGCAGCAAGAATATGGGTAAACATTAGACCACCACAAAAATGCTATAAGTTGTGGAATACCATGAAAAAATATTTTATAATTCAATTTAAAGCATTGTTGAACCTTCTTTTTATTTATTAACGTGTCCAAGATCGTTTTATTTCGCCCTTTGCTGCTCTTCTCAATGGTTTTCTTTAGCTGCTCCAAACCGAATATTTTTTCAACACTTAAGAGCTCGCCTATTGAATTTATATCCAAGTTCGTTTGCAATAAATCTGCTGCCGTCTGTATAATGGGAACACGTAGACACCTTTTTTTCGTCTTCTATTACCCGCCAGTTTAATGTTTTCTTAGCTTTAAAATTCTTTCACAATATCAAATATTCTTCGGAACTATGCGGGATGTTTTTTTTTTTTTGGCACACGCATAATCTGTCTGCATTTGGGTTTGCCTCTATTTTTTTAACATCAAGAATTATTGATTTGTGGGGATTTTAACCATTGTAAAGCCTACAAGCACCAACACATTTGCAGTAAACAAAGAAATGAACAATTTGGCACAAAAAAATAATTTCCTTTTAATTTCACTGATTATTTACTAATGTTTTTATTACAGAGCAACTACAAAAAATTGGTTGCTGAAAATTCCATTTTTAGCAACTGACTTTGGCAATTTCAGTTGAAAGTAGCTATACGTAATGCAAATTTGTCAACTGGCAACGCAATTGAACTAAGGTTGCTATCCGTAATCGAACCAGAAATGAAATGTCTCTCGCTCACGTATGCGGCAATTCGGCCCCTGGTTATTATAGCCCTGATGGCCAGTTTACTGTCCGTAAAGAAGTTAACACTCGACGACACCACACCATCTCATGTGTTCCGTGATGGCCCTGATATCCGCCTGCATGACCGTATTATAGTCAGGAAGTCTAAATCAGATCTCAGTTTCTGGCTTCTCAATGTAGACCCCCACGCCCACTCAGTTGTCTAGCTTTGTGTAGCATGATCCTGGTTTCTGTCAATCACAAAGACTGCGTCGCTAGCAGCAGTGTTGTCTCATGGATTCGATAGGACACCTTTTCCATTTCTTCCAGGCTTTGCATAGTTGCCTATCTTTTCTCCCATCGCCTTAAGTTTCATAGACGCAGTGTCTGCCTCACACTTAATCTCTATGTCAATGGATCGGATAGTCTTCAGAGCCCTAGTGGGCGTAGTCCTCAACGCGCCGCCTATGCCAAGACAACATGTTCTCTGGACCTTTTGTATTATCGTTACGTTGCACTTTTCTCCATCGCAGTCCACCAAACTACTGAGGCGTAAGTAAGTATTGGTCTAATAACGCTCTTGTAGAGCCAGGCCCCATTTCGAGCATACAGCCCGTCTACAAAGTACCCAACATCAGTGAGTCTTCTTGGTATGCCCCTGAATGTGACACTTCCAATCCAGTTGCCTGTCCAAGATCACTCCTAAGTATTTGACCTTGTCAGATATCGAAATCGATCTATTGAGGAAACGTGGCCCATCTGCAAAATGTTTATACCTTTGTGTTTTTTTTTTTATTTAATCATTTCTTTAATGAAGCTTGTTGATTTGGTTCATCAGGGCATTCTCTCATTATTTATGATAACATTTTAATAAAAGTGTGAAATTTGTGAAATGTTTGTAGTGTTTCAAAAAAGTAATTGTGAATAACATGGGTATTTCACTGCGGGTATTGCATTTTGGATAGAAGATGGTTTGGTTTTAATAGCCAATGAGAGATCTTAGCCTGCCGAAATGCAAGAACTCAACATACAAGAAATTGTGGAAATCATGCTCCGTTTTACTCGAACGCAACAATTTGGAAAATATGAACATTTTTATCCAGTACCATTTCCATTAAAAAAGGATTTTCGACCGACTTAGTTGCGTACTCTAAATCCAATTGTCTAAAGCCTTTTTAAATAATGAAACCAATTTGAGATTAAATTAAAATAAGCGAAACTGAAATTTTAGAACTTTTAATATGTTCTAAAATTTTAGTACTGGCTTCTACACCAAACAAAGTAATTTAAGAGCCCATATCTTAGTACTGTAAAGCTAAGACATCTACTCAGACACATTTTTGAAGGATCTAATCGGCCTATAAATAGTTTTTTTTTTCGGCAAGCAATACAAATATTAGCTCTCGCTTTATGATTAAATGTCATCGTTGATGGGTCAGTTCCTGGAAACAGTAACGTCAAATTTTTCCGTGAAAAAAACAAATTGGGAATATCTCATCCTTTTCACAGTTACAAAAAGATTTTGAGAATTTTTCGATTTGAAAAGAAGTGGCTTGGGTTCCTAAACTCAATATCTGCAGAAATAAGCAATTGTCTTATTCAAATTAATTAATTCAAATTAAAAAAAAATGATTTATTAAAAAAACTTCAAATTTTTTGAATAGTTTATAATCATGTGTCACTAAGTTAGCCTTTCGAAATAAAAACTCCGACTTGTAAATTTAAAGGGAAGCTTTTAATAATTCAAATTTTACGACCGAACAGGTTAAATGTTAAAACAATACTCTCTCAAAAATCTTCATCTTCAATGTGTCAATCAAAAGCAATTCAATAAGAATGGAACAAAGCTAAAATCTTACACAAGGAGTAATAATAAAACTTAAAGAGGCAAATCACGACAGCTTCGTCGTCTTCCGGGGGTAGTGTGCACCATCTCTTCATCTTCTCGGCAGTGTAGACTAAACTGAATGGCTCTGACTTACTTGCATCCCCATAACGTCTTCCAATAGATATCTGTCCTTGCCAACAGCTTTCGCCACCACATATGACCCTCTGAATCGTGGCTCCAATTTGCGTGATTCCCGCGTTGATTGTAGTTCGTTTTGTATGACAACTATATTGCCAGCTACATACTGTTGTGGCTTGATGTGTGCTTGATCAAATATGATTTTCCACTGTTCACGCCATTGGCGTATATTTTGTTGGGCCTCGATCTGATTACTCTCAGCTGGAACTTCACATTCCGTTTCAATAATAGCAGTCAAAAGATTATTTTCTATACGTCTTGTAGTTTAAAGTTTAATATCAATTCGTGCGGACTGGTATTGCTGTAAGGTTGGCAATTCACCGTCCATTGAACACGAAGTAAAAAAGTATCCCAATCCCTTTGATCCGTTGTGGATGTCCTCAAATAATTCAAAATTGTGCTATTAGCCCTTTCCACTTGGCCATTCGCCCTTGGAGTTCTCACAACTTGTCTTGATATGACAATGTAGTATTCAGCGCAGAAATTCTCAAATTGTTTAAAAGTCAACGCCGTACCTCTGTCAGAAATCACACGTTCCGGCAAACCAAAATATCGCACAATCGCATTCAAAATCTGAATTACGCGGATTGTTGACGTATTCCGTACTGGCCGAACAATTAAGAACTTGGTGAAAGCGTCGCTGATAGTCAATATGTAGACATAGCCGTACCAACTGCGCAAGAACGGTGCTAAGTGATCAACGTGCAAGTTCTCGTTGATGTACATCTCTGCATTTTTTGAAATAATCGCTGGATTGTCTTCTCTACTCCGAAATGACACATATCATCATAGTAATACTTAACGATACGACATCTTACCGCTTTAGGAACAACAAATAAAAATTTTCCGTCGCATTTCCTATAGAATCTTTGATTCTCCCACTGGTAATCTGTTCGAATTTACGCTCTCCTCGTAAAACTTTTATGATGGTCGACAATTTCTCATCCTGCAATTGCATGGTTAGCAAGCAGTCGTCGGTTGCAATAGAGACTTGAGCAATTGGTGCCTCAATAGGAGCTCGGCTCATGGCGTCAAAGTGAGCCATTCTGCTGCCCGTTCGATGCATGCACTCGAAGTCGGAGGATTATCTGCGTTTTGGCTTTAATGGTTGAAAAGCAGAGCAATAGTATATTCGAAACATAGCAAGTGTCTCCACCACGGCCACTCAAGCTACCCACTTGAAATTTTGCAGATACTTAATATTCAAGTAGGTCATTGGGGATTGCAAATGGGCCATATCGGTTCAGATTTAGATATAGCTCCCATATAAACAGATTTCCCGATTTAATTTCTTGAGCCCCTGGAAGCCGCAATTTTTGTCCGATTTGGCTGAAATTTTGCAAGTAGTGTTCTTTTATGACTTTAAACAACTCTGCGGAGTACGGTCTAAGTCAGTATATAAGCTGATTTAGCTCCCATATACCCCGATCTCCCGATTTGGCTTCTTGAGCCTTTACAAGCCGCAGTTTTTGTACGATTTGGTTGAAATTGTGCATGTGATGTTCTATTATGACTTCGAACGACTGTGCGGTCCAAATCGGTGTATAACCTGATATAGCTCCCATATAAACCAATATCCCGATTTGACTTCTTAACCCCTTTGTAAGGCGTCATTTTTGTCCGATTTGGCTGAAATTGCACATGAAGTGCTCTGTATTAATTATTGACTGGTCGTCCAAGTCACCGTTCTTGCAATCGATAATACTAATAAAAAGACACCTCCAAACGCGCGACGCATATTTATTAACTTCATATGAATTTCGGCAACATTCACAATAGATGGAAACTCTGTCAAAATTGCTCTGACACACCAAGTGTTAAAAATTTCTGTTCCCGAATCTATCCATAGTTTTGCCGCACCTCGTAATGTCGTCTGCACGGCAAAAAGTAAAACTCTATGGTCCCACCCGTACAATTGTCTCAGCTGCTCGATACGTTGAATGAACTTGCCTGAAGTTATCGATTTATCAGATGGATAATCCGTGATCCATTCGTCGTATCCGTGCCGCTGGACAGCCATCACAAATTACCGTGCGATTGTACAGGTTGTACGTACCGCATTGAACCGATGGAGTCTTTCAGTGTACAACACACTGCTACAACAGCAACCGTGCAGGAAGCTACGAATGTCATATGTGGCTCCAAGTCGCTGGTCCCAGACAGAATCTCTACACTGATACTGATGAATCTGGATATGCCTGGAGTCGAGTACCTTACAACTGTCTTCAGCATATCCGAACACTATTATACCGCCTATATTATCGGCGGTCTGATCCCGCAGCTGAAACCTGGAAAGAACACGACCAAGGGGGAGTCGTACAGATCGATCTCCCTTCTGTCATCAGTAGCCAAGACGCTCCTCTTGTTGGACAATTTCTATTCGCCGAGCATCATCATGCATTTCGAAGGCTGCATAGGACTACAGCTGCTTTACATTCCATCAAAAAGAAACCTTGGACTAACCATCTAATGCTTCTGGATATTTGGGTAGACAAATTGCTACAACCACTGATGTGAGGCTAAGGGAGCTTTCTATTTGGTCATTGAATATATCTGCATCCGTTTACAATTGGCAGACTAATTTGCGCTAATGTTTTCTAATTTCACTGTTCGTCAATTGTTTAACTGCCCAGCTAGACCCACTTAATCTTCCCTCCTTAACAAATTCGAAGAAACGGTGTTGGTTTCGTCGTAGCTTCCCGATGAGGATGGTTCCATCAAAACACTTAAAAAACCTATAATTGCTCTTTTTTGGTGTCTGGAAGGATACAAGGTTTGAATTTTTCAAGATTTTCCAAATAATTCTGCAAATTTTGCATGTACCTTCTAATATAGAACAACCGACTTGAGGTAAAATTACAACTTCTATTGTTGGGTTTTCTGTACCTGAACACTAGCTCCTGCCATGAATCTTCATTAAAAGTAAATAAAAATGAGACAAATTTCCAAATTACCAATAAACAATATTTTTATTTTTTACTAACCTCTGCCTTTTTGCTTTTCATAAAAAAAGCTGACCTTTACAAAACACCTGTTCAAAGTTGCAAATTTCTGCTGGCAAAAAAAGTCCCAGTAGAAATTTGCAGGTTCTCTATTTTCCAACTGTCAAAATTTGCTCTCTCTCGCGCTCTCTTCTGCTGGTAAATAAAGTACGCGAAAGACTTCCAGTAAAAATTTGTGCAAATCTGCACAAATTTTTGAGTTCCCGAACACAGCTATTGGTGAGAAGGGGGAACGAAGTTTTGAAAATCAGTCGAGGGAAAGCTGCGAACATCGGCCTGTGCAAATTATCGTTGGGACGGAATGGAATTCAAAACATTTCCTTACATCGCGTGGGTATATGTATTCTGCTGCGAAACGTTTGCAGAAGAAAAATGAATAAAATTTGCGTATGTGTTGTTCTGCTGATTTGTTGTCGCTATTGGGTTACAATTACAGCATTTGTGTTACTAGCCAGCCGTTGAAAATTTGAATTAGCTATTTCGTCCAATATACGCTTCGTCCCATACCGCTGGACGTCACTGAAACTGAATTGTTGACTCGAACCGACCTTTGTGTAGCATCCCGAATGATTCGTTGTTTATCTTCCAACTGATTTCTAAACAGCTGCTCGATTAAGTCTATTTTCTTGCTTTCGTCGACAAGCTTAAACTCGCGCAATTTTCTTTCAGTTGTTCGACTTTACATTTATTTAGCCTATACGCTTCGTCCCATATCGCTGGACGTCACTGAAGCTGAATCGTTGAGTCGAACATCACAAACCGAAGTACAGCGAACATTGAATGCCGTCGCGACTGTTCCTATGACTGCAACGTCGTATGTTGATGTTACTCGCATTGATGAGTCATTGCTAAAACCAAGAAAATCTGGCCACGAAACACTTAATGGCAAATCATTCTCCTGTTCAGTCATGCAATGAAACGTGCTATTCTGCACCGACTTTTGTGTAGCATCCCGAATTCCAACTGATTTCTAAATAGACGCTCGATTAGGTCTATTTTCTTGTCTTTCGCCGACAAGCTTAAACTCGGGCCATGTTCTTTCAGTTGTTCGACTTTACATTCATTTAGGGCCTCCATTATCACTGGTTTGTCGTTTTTCGCTCTAGACACCGTAATCCACCAATACCGTCGTGGACACTTTCAATTAATTTCTCGTCCTGCTTTACCGTCTACACAAATTAATTACGTCTCTCTTTTTTAACACACGAGGGCTCGTTTTGAGTTTGTGCTTATAAGACGAGTTTATCCCACTTCCGAAATTGTGACTAAGATGGTCTTTCGAAATAAAAACTCCGACTTGTAAATTTAAAGGGAAGCTTTTAATAATTCAAATTTCACGACCGAACAGCTTGAATGGCAAAACAAGACTCTCTCAAAAATCGTCATCTTCAATGTGTCAATCAATCAATTCAATCAAAAGGAATTCAATAAGAATGGAACAAAACTAAAATCTTACATATGTGTGTGTGTGTGTGTGAGATGAAATACGAGAAAAGGAGCAATAATAAGGAATAATAAGACTTAGGGAGGCTATTCACGACAAATGTTTTCAAAAATACTTTGGATTTTCCACTCATCACATATTCTCCATTAAGACAATAGGATCAGTAGACATATATTTCAAAGCAACTTTCTTGGTTTCCAGAGACATTATGGGTGCAGTCATTACAATCTGGACATGTGGTGGCAAAGCCCGAAGAATGGCGTCAACGGTTTTATGAAACTTTTCTGACAGCAATATGTTGGCGTCTTCCAGCACACACATTCGAATCGTTTTCATACTCAAAGGGTCCCATTTCATTAAATCAAAAATTCGCTACAGAGGACCACAAAAATGTGTTGATTGGCAATCAGAGGTTTTTTTTTATTATTTTTTTTTCTACCCCATACAAAGCAATTGACATTCATAGATACACCCAATTTTTTAATAACATCCTGGAAAGATTGGGCTACATCTAGCGAATGGCCAAGATACAAAACTTGACTGGCTCCATCGGATGGTTCTATAATTTGAAGCGCAGACATCGCAATTGCCGTTGTTTTTCCAGTTCCACTACTAGTAATTATCATAAGATTTCGTTCTCCGGTCAAAGGTTTCGTACGATATCGTTGAATGCCGAGTGGGATGATAAAACCAGAAAACAATGAAAATAATAAAAAATCAAAAACAATTACACCAAATATCCTTGCTGCTGTAAAATATTTAATCCATTTTTGAGGGTTGAAAATGCTCATCATATATATATCGCCCGATTTGCACTTAAATGGCCTTAGAAGCTACAATTTTCAACATATCTGCACAAGATTTGGCACGGATTCTTTTGCTACTGATCTTAACATATATGCTAGATTTCATCAAAATTGCTTCAGATTTGGATATAGCTCCCATATATAAGTACCGGTTGTGTATTAAACACAATTCGTAACCGATTTCCACAAAAATTGGCACGGATTGTTTTTTTACTGGTCTTAACATGTGTGCGAGATTTCATCAAAATCGGTTCAGATTTGGATGTAGCACCCATACATATGTATTTATCGCCAGATTTGCACTTATATGGCCGGAGTAACAACAATTTTCAAACGATCTGTTTAATAGTCCGTTCAGATTTAGATATAGCTCATATATACATATATATTTATATATTGCCCGAATTTGTAATTGTAGGGTAGGTGTAGGGTATTATATGGTCGGCTCCGCCCGACTTTTGCCTTTCCTTACTGTTTTTATACCCTCCACCATAGGATGGGGGGTATACTAATTTCGTCATTCTGTTTGTAACTGCTCGAAATATTCGTCTGAGACCCCATAAAGTATATATATTCTTGATCGTCGCGACATTTTATGTCGATCTAGCCATGTCCGTCCGTTCGTCCGTCTGTCTGTCGAAAGCACGCAAACTTCCGAAGGAGTAAAGCTAGCCGCTTGAAATTTTGCACAAATACCTCTTATTAGTGTAGGTCGGTTGGTATTATAAATGGGCCATATCCATGTTTTGATAAAGCATATAAACCGATCTTGGGTCTTGACTTCTTCAGCCTCTAGAGTGCGCAATTCTTATCCGATTTGAATGAATTTTTGAACGACGTGTTTTGTTATGATATCCAACAACTGTGCCAAGTATGACTCAAATCGGTTCATAAGCTGATATAGCTGTCATATAGAGGGCGCAATTCCTATCTGATTTGGCTGAAATTTTGCACGACGTATTTTATTCTTACTTTCAACAACTGTGTCAAAAATGGTTCAAATTGGTTCATAACCTGATAAAGCTGCCATATAAACCGATATGGGATCTTGACTTCTTGAGCCTCTAGAGGTCGTAATTATTATCCGATTTGCCTGAAATTTTGTGCGACGGATCCTCCCATGACCATTAACATAAGTGTTTATTATGGTCTGAATCGGTCTATAGCCCGATACAGCTCCCATATAAATCGATCTCTCTATTTTACTTTACATAGGTCTCCAACATATAATTTAAATGTGGTCCAAACCGGACCATATCTTGATATCGCTCTAATAGTAGAGCAAACCTTTTCTTATTTCATTTTTTGCCAAAAAGAGATGCCGGGAAAAGAACTCGACAAATGCGATCTATGGTGGAGGTTATATAAGATTCGGCCCGGCCGAACTTAGCACGCTTTTACTTGTTTTTTATACCCTCCACCATAAGATGGGGGGTATACTAATTTCGTCATTCTGTTTGTAACTACTCGAAATATTCGTCTGAGACCCCATAAAGTATATATATTCTTGATCGTCGTGACATTTTATGTCGATCTAGCCATGTCCGTCCGTCCGTCTGTCTGTCGAAAGCACGCTAACTTCCGAAGGAGTAAAGCTAGCCGCTTGAAATTTTGCACAAATACTTTTTATTAGTGTAGGTCGGTTGGTATTGTAAATGAGCCATATCGGTCCATGTTTTGATATAGCTGCCATATAAACCGATCTTGGGTCTTGATTTCTTGAGCCTCTAGAGTGCGCAATTCTTATCCGATTGGAATGAAATTTTGCACGACGTGTTTTGTTATGATATCCAACAACTGTGCCAAGTGTAGTTCAAATCGGTCCATAACCTGATATAGCTGCCATATAAACCGATCTTGGGTCTTGACTTCTTGAGCCTCTAGAGTGCGGAATTCTTATCCGATCAGAATGAAATTTTGCACGACGTGTTTTGTTATGATATCCAACAACTGTGCCAAGTATGGTCTAAATCGGTCCATAACCTGATATAGCTGCCATATAAACCGATCTTGGGTCTTGACTTCTTGAGCCTCTAGAGTGCGCAATTCTTATCCGATTGAAATGAAATTTTGCACGACGTGTTTTGTTATTTATCCAACAACTGTGCCAAGTATGGTTGAAATCGGTCCATAACCTGATATAGCTGCCATATAAACCGATCTTGGGTTTTGACTTCTTGAGCCTCTAGAGGGCGCAATTCCTATCCGATTTGGCTGAAATTTTGTATGACGTATTTTATTTTTACTTTCAACAACTGTGTCAAATAAGGTTCAAATCGGTTCATAACCTGATAGAGCTGCCATATAAACCGATCTGGGATCTTGTTTTTTTTTTATTTTAGCGTTATTGGGCTGTACTGGCTTCTTCTTTAGCATTTTTTTTTTTTTTTTTTTTTTTTTGTTGGGCATTTCAAAGGCATTGGTCATTTTGTGTATAATGTTTCTGCATTATTCATCTGAATCCATCTTGAGTAAACAAACAGCACTATATAACTTGAACCGGTGAGGTAAACAAACAACACGCTTTGCTCTCTGTCGCACGCACTTTGCCACATTATAGCATAGAAACAGCATGCACGATTATAGCATCGCAATGCTTCTCGTCCGCACTCTGCCGCCAGCCTAAGCTAGAGTTGTAAGATTAGCAGTAAGACATTCTAATTTGGGAATCAAATAAGAGAAGGACGGTCTAACACCGAACCAAAAAAGAATCAACTGCCAAACAATTAACTTTATACATTGAGACGAATAGTTCGGGCTGTTACAAACGTTATGTCGAAATGAGTACCCTCATCACAAAGTAGAGGGATAAATAAAGCATGAAATTCTCGAAATATTAATGCAGTACATACTAAAGTTTAACCAAATTAGTCAAATAATGGCGCAAGAAATCAAATCGGCGAATCGGTTTTTTAAGGGTCTATATCTATTGAGGGATATTGTCTTGAATGTACGTGGAGTGGCTTTTGGAGGGCACAGGTGTAAGCTCTAACTAAATATTAACCCTACATTTGCAATTGCTACTTTGAAAGTTGAAAGAGAACAGCAATTATTATTGCATTTCTTATTACATGGTCTACTAGTGATACCTTGTAATGACTACCAACTACTTCTATGAATATATTATTCGATAATTCAAAATACTACCCCTGAATAACATATTCTTATAATTAAATATATATTAAACATTATTTCAAGCCAGAATTAAAATACATTGACTTTATCTGCACTTATGGCTTTAGTTAGATAATCTGCTACCATATTCTTACAGCCGTATTCACAAAAAGTTACGGAGGCTTTATAAACTACTAATAGGCATTTGCATCAATTACCGTATTCACAAACCTTTAATACCCTATTAAGGATTTCACAAGTAAAAGCGTGCTAAGTTCGGCCGGGCCGAATCTTATAAACCCTCCACCATGGATCAAATTTGTCGAATTCCTTTCCCGGTATCTCTTTTGTGCTGTTTAAGGCTATACCTCCGATGCTGTTTCAGGCTATAGACCGATTCAGACCATATTTGACATGTTGAAGGTCATGGGAGAAACGGTTGTACAAAATTTCAGCCAAATCGGATAATATTTGCGCTCTCTAGAGGCTCAAGAAGTCAAGACCCAAGATCGGTTTATATGGCAGCTATATCAAAACATGGACCGATTTGGCCCATTTACAATACCAAGCGACCTACACTAATAAAAAGTATTTGTGCAAAATTTCAAGAGGCTAGCTTTACTTCTTCGAAAGTTAGCGTCTCAGCGTGTAGTCGACAGACGGACGGACATGGCTAGATCGACTTAAAATGATATAACGGTCAAGAATATATGTACTTTATGGTTTAGTTAAAAAGCGATAACAGAAAAGTTTACGAATTTGGTATTCTGTAGTCACTTTTAACTATAATCGGCATCATTAAAATCAGCTGTTTTCGCCAACGAGTAGAAAATCGTCAACCAAACGACGGACAATTATTTGGTGTTTACTTTAACGCAATAAATAAATGTAAATATATGAGATGGTTTTAGAGTATTTTTCTCTTGTTTTTTCTTTAAACATTAAGGATATGGGTGTGTACAATCAATTAATAAGCGCGGTAACGTACTATTGGTTAATATGAAAAAAAAATCCGCAAAAGTTTTATACGAATAAATTCGAATTTAGATTTGTTTAGATTTGTGATGTTTTAAATTAATAAAAGAATAATCTGAGGCTATGGGGGGAATTTTTTATTATTTCTGTCGATTCTTCTTTGTAGAATCGATGAGAATGTTAACGAGGAATTAGAGAATAACGTAATCGTTAGTGCTATCGATTTTTTGTCCATATATTTAACTAAACGATGTTCTTTATACATTACAGAAAAGCGGTACTATTCATTTACAGGTAGTGGCAGATGCACATCAACAAAATGTTGAGTGCACTATCTGTCAAAATCAGTGATAAGTGCAACTCTGATTTTGTGTATGTTACTAGTGTTATGGTTCTATACAATAACACACACACACACAACCAAAACCCGCTGACAGATAGTGTACTTCGCGAGAAAAAATTGTACTCAACTGTTTACGATACACTACCTGGTAATTATTTTATGGTACTGACCCTCTTGAACCAAATAATAACCTCAATTATTGTAATTTCTGCTACTAGCTAATAAAATAGTTCTGTTGAAAAAACAAAGGGAACTTTACGAGACTTTCATTTAATGAAAGTTCCGATTTTGGTCTCAATTCGCCGCGACACACAAACTCTATCTTCGTAGCGGTCGATTTGCAATCCTTGCGATCGTCTGGCTGTTTGATTGCTACCAGCTGCCTCAGTTCAATCAGTCTTCGGAACCACTATTGCCAATTGCATCTTCAAAATAGTCACATTCTTGTTAATTTGACACTATAATCGTCCTCTGCCAATAGTCAATTTGTTCATTGCTGACATCAACAATGGAAGAAATTCCATTAGAACTTTCATGCTCTATATTACATGTTGTTTGTTTTGTTTAATTGGCTATGACAGAATATTTGTTCCACTAGCCGAACGTAGAATAGCGTTCCAAGCGCCTCGATCTTCTGCGTTCATTCTAAAATCTCTGACACCAAGTTTCGAGGTGTCTTCCACAACTTGATCTTTCCATCGGGCTTTTGGTCTTCCCGGTTTCCGTGTACCACCGTGTTTGCCTTCAAAAGACTTCTTTGCTGGAGCTTCTTCATCCATTCTGTCAACATGACCTAGCCAACGCAGCCGTTGTATTTTGTAACTATGCTATCGTCGTCATACAGCTCGTGGTTCATATGTCGCCTATATTCTCCATTAACGCAAACTGGTCCATACATTTTACGAAGAATCTTTCTTTCAAATACTCCAAGCACTGCCTCATCTGCTTTCACAAGTACCCATGCTTCAGAATCATATTACTGCACGGGTAGTATCAGTGTCTTGTATAGTATAATCTTCGTCTGTCGAGAGGTGGCCTTGTTTCTAAACGGCTTACTTAGTCCAAAGTAGCATCTGTTTGCCAGTATTATTTTTCGCTTAATTTCAAAACTGGTGTCATTCGTTTCGGTTACGGCGGTGCCGAGGTAGATAAAGTTACGGACTGTCTCAAAGTTGTGGTTCCCAACATTCTTCATTTTCTTTATCTGCTCGATTGTGCAAGGCTTTTTGGGAGTTGAAACCATCCATTTCATCTTATCTCCATTTATTGCCAGACCCATTTTCACTGACTCTCTTTCGATTCGTTCAAAGGCTACAGTTGCTACTTCCGGTGACCGACCTATGATATCGATGTCGTCGGCATAGGCGAGTAGCATGTGTTTTCTTGTGATTAGTGTGCCATATCTATTCACATTTACATCTCGTATAATCTTCTCCAACAGGATATTAAAGAGATCACACGATAGGATGTCTCCTTGTCTGAAACGTCGTTTGGTATTAAATGGTTCCGAGAGATTCTTATCTATTCTTACTGAGGTATGCGTATCAGCAAGTGTCATCCTGCAGTGTCTTATTAATTTTGCAGGTATACCAAACTCAGGCATGGCTTGAAATACCTTGGAACGTAAAGGGGTATCGAAAGAGGCTTTGTAGTCAACAAAGATATGGTAGGTGTTGATTTGTCCTTCTCGGGTCTTTCCAGGATTTGGCGCAGTGTGAATATCTGGTCTTGGGTGGATTTACCAGGTCTAAAGCCGCATTGATAGGGCCCAATTATCTCATTGATTATCATTAGGTTCGAATCTTTCACACAGTACGCGCGAGAGTATCTTGTATGCGATGGGAAGGAGACTTATTCCTCTGTAGTTGGCACATTCCATCTTGTCTCCTTTCTTGTGTACGGGTCATAGTATGCTGAGGTTCCAATCATCGGATATGCGTTCTTCTAGCCAGATTGCGCAGATGAGCTGATGCATACGCCTTATCAGAGTGTCGCCACCGGTCTTAAATAAAAAGTTCAGCAGGTAACCCGTCGGCTCCTGCTGCCTTGTTGTTCTTTAGTCGGGTCACTGCCACTTGGACCTCAATCTGGCTAGGTAGTAAACATTCTATACCATTATCAGGGATTGGTTCTGCGGTATCCTCTTTGCCGCCAACGTCGGACACTAGCAGTGTCAGTTACCAGATTTCCTTCTTTGTCTCTGCAGGAGGATGTGCCTGCACCAAAGCCATCGTTTTGATGTTTAATTCTTTGGTAGAATTTCAGGACTTCATTCTGACTCCTGACTTTATCAAGCAGTTGGGTCAGTCAAGTGGAGTATGCCGCTGCCATTTGTTGTGTTTGCAGCTTTTCAATGTCCAGCTTCCGTGCAGTGTCAGATCGTACTTTCCTCGCCATGTTCAAACGGGTGCGAACCTTTGCTGCAGCAAGGTAATGATCCGAATCTGTATTCGCTCCACGGATCGATCGTACATCTAACACGCTGGATGAATGCCTTCCATCTATCACAACGTGATCAATTTGGTTCGTCGTGTTTTGATCGGGTGACAGCTATGTGGCTTTGTGAATATTTTTATGTTGCAATCTGGTGCTACTAACTACCATGTTTTTTGCCGCGGCGAAATCAATCAAGACCCAAGAACTCTGCGACTAAGATGGGATGCGTCCACAGGGATCTGGATCTGAGTCGAGTGGTTCTAGCAGGGCAGTTAAACAGGTGACGTGTATTGTGCGGTCCCTGGTTACAACATACATCTTGCACGTCGGCATCAATCCTAGCTCTGTGGGAATTGAGGCGGCTGCATCTGCCGGAACGTAAATGAGCCAGAACTACTCTGGTTTGCCGGGGGAGGTCGATTTCTTCGGGAACAATGGGTGGCGGTCGTTCTCCAAGGACTACATTCACCCGATATTCAATTACCGCATCTGCTACCGTGTCTGCATGAATGTTGTTTAGACCCGCTTGATATGCCGCTTGATCTAGAGGTTCTCTCTTGTAGCGCTGAACCTCACGCTCTAGATCATGTAGATCTACCTTAAGGCTTCTAGGCGGTGGATGTCTATCCACAAGATGATGATTTGGATGGTTTCTGCGATAACAGCCTAAAAGGTATTGTTTGGATAGCATGTAGTTATGTCTTGGCACTGGTAGGATCTTTGTCTCCTGATGGAGGTGGTACACATGAGAACTGAGGAGACAGCCCGTCGCAGTTTGGAGGGCGGCATTCTGACAGATCTGAATATTATTCCACTGCGTGTCACAAAGTTGACGAGACCACACTTGCGCTGCATAACTTACCACAGTCCGGCCAATTGCTTTGTACGTGGTTAACAAGGTTTCTTTTACTGCACTCCAAGTGCTGCCAGCAAGTGACTTGAGGACCTTGTTTCTACTTTTGACTTTGTCGCAGATTGCTGTGGCATGTGGGCAGAATGTGTAAGAGCTGTCAAATGTGACACCAAGTATTTTGGGACACTTGATGGTCGGAATCATTTCTCCATCGACTATCACAGTCAGCGTATTCACCTTACGCGTATTTGTAGTGAACAATGTGGATGAAGATTTGGTGGCGGATATCTTCAGATTTCTTGCAGCGAAATATTAGGCAAGCTCTGCGACTGGTGAGAGAAGGGAGATCGGTCTGTACGAGTCCCCCAAACTCGGGTCTTTTCCAGGCTTCAGTAGCGGGATCATTCTGCCCATTTTCCAGACATCGGGAACTATAAGAGTGTTCAATGACAGGTTGAGGACAGTGGTAAGGTACTCAACTCCAGGTGAATTCAGATTCTTCAACAACAATGTAGAGATTCCTTCGGGGCCCAACGCCTTAGATGATTTAGCGCCACGGATGACATTCGTAACTTCGCCCACAGCAAATTGTGATGGCTGTTCATCGGTTTCGAGACCACGAATACGGCGAATTGCTTTCCTCCTTGCCCTATCTCTCTCGGGATGCACAATAAATTGACGGTTAAACAACCTGGCGCATCTCTTCGGATCAGTCACGGACTGAGGTCCTGTCATCCCGTCTACCGGGGTTCGAGAGTACTTAACAGTAGACCACAGTTTGCCTACACCTAAGTTAAATTGCACCAAGTGTTCCAGCCACAAATTCCGTTTATGTTCGTTGACTACCTTGTTTATAACCAGATTCAGATCGCTGATTCTGAAGTTAGCGGGGTCCATACCACGAATCCCATCACGCTCGTCTGCGAGTACCACTGCTTGCGCCGTGAAATTGGGCCCCACTTGGGGTATTCGACCGGCTGGTATAAAGCGAGCGGCTGCTGCGTTAATGATGTCTCGGAATTTCCTCTCGGCCACAAGCACATCAGAGGGGGGTGGCAGTTTACTGAAGCGGCGATTGGTATACTCTCTGAAGCCAGTCCAATCGGCCTTCTTATGATTGATAAACATCCGGCGCTCAGAGCTTATGAAGTCGGGTGGTCAGTCGATGGTGATAATTATGGGGAGGTGGTCTGACCCCAAAGAGATGACGGCTTGCCAGGATACGTCACTCAGGAGATCAGGGGATGCAATGGAGATGTCTAGGGAGCTGCTGAACCTCCTCGTAATCCTAGTGGGGGCATCCTCATTCACCGTGCAATACGTGAAGCTTTCAATCTGCTCTGCCAAAGCTATGCCACGCTGGTCGTTACCTAGGTCGTTACCTGCTCGTCTTTGTATTCCGTCGGGGCATGGGCACAAATAAGGCTGATGTTGAAGAATTTGGCTTTTATGCGGATTGTGGCTAGCCATTCATCCACCGGAGTAAAGCTGGAGACAAGGTGTTTCAGTCTCCGACTAACCACAAATCCACAGCCAAATTCATGCCTCATGTTATGGCAGCTAAAGTATAGTTCGTTACCGTTTGGTGTTGTAGTGACGCCATTCCCAGTCCATCGCACTTCCTGTAAGGCGGTAATATCTGCCTTGTACTTCTCTAATACATCCGCCAGCGCGTATACTGCACCTTCTCTATAAAGAGTGCGGACATTCCAGGTGCAGATCCGCAAATCATAGTCCTTTTCTCGTTTGCGTGGGTCGTCAACATTGGGGGGGGGTCCGTTTTTACTATTCCTTTGTTTCCCATAGTAGTTCTCAGTTTTCCGGGGACGGGTTACTGGGTTTTGTGGGATTGCACACGTATCCCTCGGTGTGGCGAGCCGCTTGCTCCAAGATCCGACGCTCGCCGCCAGCTGCCCCTAATCTGATGTTGGCCATTGGTTATTTAAAGGCGCCAAAAACTCGCCTTGTCATCTCGAGTATCATTGGCACTCGGTTTTTAATTAAGAGCCAGTGCCACCTGACTCCTCACTGAGGCTCTCCTCTCGAAAATCGCTGACTGCCCGCGGCCGCATTTGCAGCTACTCCGCATAAAAACGGAGCTTTCCACCATCCGCAACCTGTGGACGCGACTGGTAGCTTTAAGCTAAGCTTCCCGTGATAACAATGGACATCACACAAGTCGGAGCTCAAAGTTCCAGCCTGCGTGGTGCTCATAGTTATCCCCTATCGGCCGGAGCTCTATATTACATACCTGTCTTTTATCTTCAATAAAAACGACATAATTTCGTTGGTAATCGGATCCTGCACTCTGTACGCATTACTTTCGTTGCTTCAACCCACCAAATTGTACTCCATTGACTTGCTTCCAGTTTAGAAAATAAATAAATACATAGATGCTTGAAATTCTGCTTTCTACCGGACCACATTTCCTCAGGACGGTCTTCATGGCACACGATTTTTTAAATAGGCTGAGGTCGTTGTCGCCTCTGCCCAGTATACTTTATTCAAGCCTGCATACAGCAACATACACCTTACTTGCTCTATTATTGTGCGGTTTATTCGCTGTGCCACGCCGTTTTGCTCTGGTGTGTATGGTTGGGTATTTGGACCCAAATTTTAATACCATATTCGTTTTCTGGTCTCCACTACCTTTCATTTGATACCCTTATTGTAACTATCGGTACAATGAGGGGGACGGTCCGCCTCCGACCGATTTCTAAAAATTATATAACCTATGTTTCCTTCCAGAAAAACATACATTATATATGAAAATTTTAAGAAAATCGGTTCAGCCAAGTATCATATAGTCATAATGGGTCTAATGGCGTTTTTGAGAGGTGGCGTGACCCTCCATAGCTCGATCTAATTGATCGGGAGTAGATTCGAAATCTACTTCCGAATACCTTTCATTTGAGGCCCATATTGAAATGAACGTCCAATATGTCTATTTGAGGGAATGTTTGGGGTTGGGGCAGCCCGATGGGTACTTAGACTCAAATTTCTATACCATATTCGTACTATACTCTCCAATACCTTTCATTTGATATCTATATTGTCCTGATCGGTCCACTTTTGATTTTGGGTTGTGTTTTTGGCATAAGGAGGAGGGTAAAATTATATAGCCTATGTTTTCTTCCTGACCAACCTACACAATATACGAAAATTTCGAGAAAATCGGTTCTGCCCTTTTTGGCCGTTTTTGTGGGGGTGAAGTGATGCCATATACATCGACATGAATTTTTATGCCAGATTCGTTAGCTACTCTCGCATACTTTTCATTTGATACCCATATTGTCCTTATCGGTCCACTTGTGATTTTGGGTGCTGTATTCGAGGTAACGGTGCAGGGTCCGCCCCCTTCCGTTATCAATAAATAATAAAGCCAATTCCTATTTCCTGATTTCCTGATCGATTTTATTTCCCTCACAGTAGCTTAGTGAGTTAAGTGTATTTGTGGTCAATTTAAATTGACGCACTTTAATATACTCATGTTCTGGCGTTGCAGATCAATTTTTCGACGTAGTACAAACGAAATGGCGAACCAATAACTATAACTACTTTCTGGAAATCGTGGTTGCACTTACCCATAGCAGCAATGCCCTTAAGTAAGTTTTAATTGAGACTCATAGCTGCAGACGTAGGATATAATTTCCATTTTTCACTCGATGAAAAATCATTTTCGATTTGGTCGTTTTCAAAATTTGAAATACTTATTATCTGTACATCTGCAGGTAAATACAATGCAATGGTGTCCATCTCTTTGGCGTTTAATTCATTCACTACTAAAGTGCGAATATATCTTGTGTTCAGTAAGTTATGGCGAATCGATTTTAAAATTGCACGAGGATAACCGAAAACTATATGTTTATAGGAAAAGTTCAAACCCTCTAAGGAGCCATCACATATATGACTTTGCACTGCTGGCGGTACATCCAAAATGCTGATGACAATTTTCAACTTGGTGAAAAATTTTAGATTTTGGGATGTATTGTACGACACCTTGTAGTCGTACAGGGTGCAATACAGGGTGGCAACAATTTTGAGCATAGTTTACATTATAGGACTTAGAACTTTTGACTTACAGGTCCAAATTGCGTGATTTTTTTTCTTTTATCGAAACAACTCATCGAGATGAACAAAATGTTGTCACAAATATATGGCTTATTGAGCAGAACATACGGTATGGAAGTTTCACCGAATTTTGATGAAAGGTGGTTTATATATATACCCGAGGTGGTGGGTATCCAAAGTTCGGCCCGGCCGAACTTAACGCCTTTTTACTTGTTTTTATTTCTATTGTCTGTATGTATCATACGGCGTGAAACACATTTTTTTTGAGTCCCGTTTCAGTTGGGAATCAACATCACCCACTATACGTACATTTTTACATAAATATTTTTGAATTTCATTGGCTTTAATGATCATTACGCTCATTTAAAATAGGCCTATGTCAACTGAGCTGGGTGATGTTGCTTCCTGCATGTTTCAAGATCATAAGACAACTTGTTGATTGGTGCACAGGAGTGGAATGTTTCCAAAGCTTTTCGATAGCAACATTTCTCTTTTTTTTAAATAACACGCAACATTATAAATTCAAGCAACATTTCTCATCATCCACCACTGTTAGCAGCTCGTCAATATAGCTAAGCCCAGCATATGTGCTTAAGCCCCGCAACACATCTCTGTTTTTATAACAGCGACAACATAAACCACCTGAGATAATATCGCCAAACTCAGCGAAAGTACTTTCAACGAGGGAGAGCTACATCATACAAAGTAAGTCAATGAACTTTAGATTTTTATACTCTCCACCATAGGATGGAGGTATACTAATTTCGTCATTCTATTTGTAACTCCTCCAAATATTCGTCTAAGACTCCATAAAGTATATATATTCTTGATCGTCATGACATTTCAAGTCGGACCAGCCATGCCCGTCCGTCCGTCCGTCCGAAAGCACGCTATTGCATATGGGCTATATGTAAATGGGCTATATCGGTCCACGTTTAGATATAGCTGCCATATAAACCGTTCTGAGGTCTTGACTTCTTGAGCCACTAGAGGACGCAATTATTATCCGATTTGGCTAAAATTGTGCATAAGATGTTTTGTTATGACTTTCAACAAATGTGCTAAGAATAGTTCAAATCGGTCCATAACCTGACATAGCTGCCATATAAACCGATCTGGGGCCTTGACTTCTTAAGCCACTAGAGTGCGCAATTATTATCCAATTTAGCTGAAATTTTGTACAACGGCTTCTCTCATGACCTTTAACATACGTGTCAAAAGCCTAATGCACCTCCCCTATAAACCGATCTCCCTATTTTACTTCTTGAGCCCCTAAAGTGCGCAATTCTTACTAGATTTGGCAGAAATTTTACACAATCACTTCTACTATGGTCCGAATGATCATTTCAATTATGATCCGAAATGACCCATAACTTGATATTATTCCAATAACATAGCATTTTTTTTCTTTACTCCTTTGTTTGCCTTAAAAGAGATACCGTGGCAAGAGCTCGACAAATGCGACCCATGGTGGAGGGTATGTAAGATTCGGCCGGCCGAACTTTGCACGCTTTTAGTTGTTTAACATATGTATCTGTAGCTAGAAGAAAGAGAGTATAAAAGAGTGACCATAAGTCCGTATTTTGCTTCATTTTAATTAAACTTTGAAAAATACTTTGAAAATTTGGTAAAAATGGAGTGTTGACATTTGAATTTTAAAATAAATTGTCAAATGAATCGATTTCAAGATTAATAATCGGCATGAATTTTACGTTTGTGTTTTTGTAATGCGCAACATGGTCACCCTTTTGTTTTCTTTTGGTTGCTTGTGTCTAAAAGATTCATGTTGATAGCCAACAGCAGTGCATAAACCAAAAATCAATATTTTTCGAATTTACTAAGAATTCAAATAATTTTTATGGCTTAAGAAATGCCAAGGTTTTCCAATGTTTTCATTTTGTTTTTATCACTTTGTTTATGAAAAATTTTGATAAATTTTTCTTTATTTAAATTTTGATTTTTTTACTTAAAGTAAATAACGCTCGATATTTAAGACTTTGTTTATTTCCAATTATTATGGCTATCTAGATATATACCCTTAGATTTTCGTAGTTATAATTTATTATTTTTAGTAGATTATCGTTTGATTCTCGTATAAGGATCCTCCCCTTTACCCTAATTTTCAGAAACGCCAGATCTCGGAGATGGGTGGTGCGATTTAAGCGAAATGTTGTGTGCCCTCATATAGTACCCTAGAAATAAAAATTTGGTATCCAAATTTCGTATGGGGTACCTAGGGGGCCCGCCCCACTCTAAAACCTACCAAACATATATTTAGACCAATCACGACAATATGGGACTCAAATAAAACGCATTTAGGATAAGAAAACGTATCTGAAAACCATTTGTCGAACCAAGTGCTAGGGGGACCACCCCAACCCCCAAAACACCCCTACATCGGACATATTTACCGACCATGGCAATATGGGACTCAAATTAAAGGTATTTGGTATATCTGATATCCAAATGTGGGACCACGTTTCTGGCGGTCCACCCCTTCCCCAAAACACCCCCCAAAGAGGACTTATTTACTGACCATGGGAATATGGGGCTTAAATAAAAGGTATTTGAGTGTAGAATTAGAATCTGATATCCAAATATGAGACCAAGTGTTTGGGGGGCCACCTCTCCCCAAAAACCTCCCCCAAAGGGGACACATTTACGACCATAGCCACATGGGGCTCAAATGAAAGGTCTTTTGGAGAAAAGCACAAATCTGATATCAATATTCGGGAAAAAACACCCCTAAATCGGACATATTTACCGATCATGGCAATATGGGACTCAAATGAAAGGTATTTGCGAGTAGAATACGAATCAGATATCCAAATGTAGGACCACGTTTCTGGGGGGTGGACCCCTTCCCCAAAACACCCCCCAAACAGGACTTATTTACTGACCATGGCAATATAGGGTTTAAATAAAAGGTATTTGAGTGTAGAATTAGAATCTGGTATCCAAATATGGGACCAAGTGTTTGGGGGGAGCCTCTCCCCAAAAACATCCCCCTAAGGGGACAAATTTACAACCATAGCAATATGGGGCTCAAATTAAAGGTCATTGGGAGTAAAGCACGAATCTGATATCAATATTCGGGAAAAGTGTCTATGGGGCCTCCCCACCCCCATAACACTACCCAAATAGTAAGTATTTGCTGACTTTTGCAATATGAGGCTCAAATAAGAGGGTTTTTAGAGTGGAACACGAATCCGCATTATATTTCCAAGGCCAACTCACTGAGTGGCCGCCCATCCCCCAAAACACCCCCAAGCCGATCACGTTTGCCGACTATGGAAATATGGGGCTCAAATTAAAGGTATTTGGGAAAAGACCACGTATCTGATATCAACATTACGGACCAACTGTCTAGGGGGCGTTCCACCACCATAACAATCCCCAAATAGGACGTATTTGCTCACCAAGACAATTTGGTTCGTAAAGAGAGTTGGAACTAAATATTTATAGTTTTTAGGGCCAATAACCCAAACCGGACATATTTGCTGACTGTTGCAATAAGGAGTTTAAATGAGATTAGAAAACGAATTTCATATCCAATTTTGAGGGCAATGGCAATATGCGGTTCAAATAAATGATATATAGATATATGAGAATAGAGCACGTTGCTGATATATTTTCCGGGCTTAGTGTTTGGGCGACCACCCTAATCCTCAAAACACCCCTAAATCGGCCATATATACCGACCATGTCAATGTGCAGCTTAAATAAAAGGTATTGGGGGGCAGAGCAAGAATTGATACCCACTTTCGGGGCCAATTTTCTGGGGGTCAACCCCTTTCCCAAAATACCCCACAATCAGCAATTTTTTAGTGACCATCGCAAAATGGAGCTCAAATAAAGGTATTTTGGAGTAGAATACGAATTTGATATCAAAATTTAGGACCATGTATTTTGGGAATCACCCCTTCCCCAAATCACCCCGCAAAGTGTAAAAAATTTTCGACCATGCCAATATGTGGTATTTAAGATTAGAAAACGAATTTGATTAGAAACGAATTTTGGGCCATGTGTTTTGGGGACGCCCCATCGTGTAAACTCCCCTAAACCAATGGCAATATGGGGTTTAAATAAATTTTTTTTGAAAGAAGAGCACGATGCTGATATTTTTTCAGGGCTAAGTGCCTAGGAGACCACCTCACCCCCGAAAACACCCCTAAATCAGATATCATGAGAGTAGCGGGCTGAAGTAAAGTATTTTAAGAATGGAGTACACCTTACATCCAAACTTAAATCCGTAGACCAATAAAAATCATATGGGATTCGGACAAAGGCACTTATGTTGTTAAATTGTTAGTCAAGCGATTCACTATTTTCGTAGCATGGTATTTCACTAAAAGCTCTTTAATTGTCGAAAATAAATATTCCAAGGAAACTTTTGTTCCATATAAAGTAAAAGAAGGCGCAGCGGAGCTGGCCCGGGTCAGCTATTGTGGTATATATATATATAAATATATATACATATATATTTATATGGTGCGCTAAATATATTAGAAAAAAAACAAGTTTTTTAACATATAACTAAGTCATACACAATCAAGAAGAACAAATTACATTCCGTTTCCATTTTACGAAAATAAACTGTAATTTACTCAACAACCTTAATGATAAAGTACCGTGGGACACAATATATCTTTTTAATGCTTAAATGTCATTTGTTCAAGATCCTATATGTTCAATATATGACCAATGCGTACCAGTTAAAACAATAAAAAAATTAAAAATGCTTAACCACCCTGGTTTAACCAGCGGCTAAGATTCCTGATCGATGAACGAAACTTTGCATATAGAAGAACGCTTCAGAACACCACAACCAAGGCGTATTTATAGGGTGGGCGCATTGGCGAATTGCTACAACAAAGCATCTTTTTTGGGAACTTGATATGTCAAAATTTGTATACAGGGCGAAAAAAAATCGATTCGCCGTGACATTTAAAATTTACGGCAAACTTGCTTCAACCAATCAGAGCACAAGCGGTAGTAACTGAAAGCCGTTGCTCCAGTCTACTCGAACAATCCAAAAGCGTTCACCAAGGACCCATTCTTGGCCCTCTGCTGTTCTCCATTTATATACATGATCTTCCGGATGTTCTAGGTAACTGTAAAACACAAATATATGCTGATTATCTGCAGCTATATATTGGTACAAAAATAAGCGATATTCAAAAATGTGTATCTGATATAAACTATGATTTGAATCAAGTTTATAACTGGACAAAAAATAATAAACTTTGCATAAACCCATCAAAATCGAAACTATTCGTAATTCACAGATATAAACTAACTATCCTGGATAATTTAATTGTACATCTTAATAACAATACCACAAGTTGAAACTGCCTGTAACTAATCACATGAGTGAAACTCTTGGCAAATTGTTTGGATTGCTGCGTAATCTGTGGGCAGTACGTCTCTCTACACCATTTCAAATTCGCATGCTGATTCCAAAATCATATCTACATATATGGCTGCGAAGTTTTTTACAACTGTGATTTTGAAGATAATCGCAGACTTACTGTTGCCTTCAATGACATTACCAGATACATCTTCAATAGAAAACGTCGTGAAAGTAGTTCACAGTTTGACCTACAAGTTTTTAAAGTATACTTTACAAATTATCTAAAGTCTAATTCTGCTTCACAAAATTATCCAAACGAAAGAACCTGTGTATCTCTTCGCTCATCTAAAATTTGCACAATCTAATAGAGGACTGAACATTGTACCACCGAGAATAAACTGCCTGAAGTCGGAGAGATAATTTTTCATTGCTACAATACGAAATCGGGAACAACCTTTCTTCGAACATTCAACTTTGAGAAAAGAGCTTTTCTCATTTTTCCAATAATATTAATATTTAAAATTTTTATTTCTATATATTAAATTACCGTACTATTTAAATTTTAAATTTATTTTTTTTTTTTAAATTTTAATATTTTTAATTACAATATAAAATGCTTTAATTTGTATAATTTTTTTTTTTAAACTAATTGTAGTCTGCACATCTATGAAACTCAATAGCGCAAATTGCTTCATAGGACCGATTTCAGCAAATTTTTTAATTGAATGTGCAAATTTCTTAATTGAACCCAGCTTTTAATTTTTTCTCTGTAGTCAGAATTATCAAAACTAATTAAAGAAAAAGCCAAAAACTGTTTGTCAAAGAGAATTCCAAAACAGTGTTTTCTCATTTTGTTGTAATTTACTGTTCCAAATAAATAAGCACGTATTAACCCTAGTTTTAGGAATGGCTTATAATAACATCTTATAGATATAATTTTTTTTAAATGGAATCTCTCTTTCACTAACCCTCTTTAGGAAAATGGGAATGGGACACAGGGTGTTTGCACATGATCGACGTAAGTAGTGTTGGAAAGTGGTTTAACCAACCAAAGGTCTGATGTTATTCCCCGAGTATGTACCTTTATAAGGCGTGTTTTATTTATTGTCAGTCCAATTCCATTAAATTAATTTTTTTTTTTTTTTAATTTCTGGACACGAAGAATATTATGTTTCACGGTGAAGATCTATCCAGAAAACTGGCAAAGCCACCGTGTCACCCTACCCCTTTCTGAAGTATATAACCAAACGTACCAACACCTCTCGCCCCTTTCATGTTACAGTGATTTTATGTGAAGACGGACGGACATATTTTTGAAGCTGTTAAATCAGAAAAGTGGCTATATCAGCCAAAATGCAAAAAAGTGCACAAATCCCTTTTGCTGTATGGTAATTTCGGTGGAAAAAAATTTTTAGCACTAAAGTCTTTATATCGGAGGCCACCGCAGCGCAAAGGTTAGCATGTCCGCCTATGACGCTGAACGCCTGGGTTCGCATCCTGGCGAGACCATCAGAAAAAACATTTTCAACGGTGGTTTTCCCCTCCTTATGCTGGCTGCATTTGTGAGGTACAGTGCCATGTAAAACTTCTCTCGAAAGACACCTCCGTCCAAAGACGGCACTGCGGCACGCCATTCGGACTCGGCTATAAAAAGGAGGCCCCTTATCATTGAGCTTAAACTTGAGTCGGACTGCACTCATTGATATGTGAGAAGTTTGCCCCTGTTCCTTAGTGGAATGTTTATAGGCAAATTTTGCAATTTGCAAAGTTTTTATATCAAAAACAAAATTTTATACAAATTTCTAGATTAAGTACAGAACAAAATAATGTAAAAATTGTATTTATTTAAATTAGTGTATACTACTACACCCAAACTTGATAGGCTAGCTGTTAACTGTTCACTTTACGCCAGCCATTGTTTTTTTTTTTTCTTAAAGAAAGGCGGTCGTTTTATGCAGTGAAATAGCATGCTAGCATCAGAAGATAAGCTGCTTATTGCGAGTAGTCAGCTGGAAAGAGTTCTGATTTACAAGTCTGTCACCGAGATGGATGGCAAAATTTTTGACCGTTTATGTGAAGAAGCAGCAACACTGACCTTAGATAAATCCCCGGAAATTACCAGAGGTATGAAAAGCCGGAAAAAGCAGTGTATAACATCCAAGAGAAAAAGAAGAAAATTTCATGTCAAAATCAAAAGAAGACCTACTGTGATGTCTCAACCTGCGCAAGTGGAGGGAGGAGGAGGGAGACACCACTGGTCCCAGCCTAATGGTGCTATCCGTATATGTGCGGATTATAAAGTTATCTTGAATAAATATTTGTGTGATGTGAAATATCCTCTACCTCGAATTGAAGATTTGTTTTCGAAATTACAGAATGGGAGATTATTTACAAAATTTGATTTTACAAAGGCATACAATTAATTTGAGCTAGATGATACTTCAAAATTATTATGTGCTTGGACCATACGTAAAGGCGTGTTCAAGATGAATCGTGTGCCATTTGGGACTAAATCAGAATCGCATATTTTTCAAAGGGAAAATAGAGAAACTATTGCAAAGCAGTCCTAACGTAACGTAACGTTACGTTTGGGTGATATATTAATGACTGGGAAATATTATGAGGAACACATAGTTTATTTAAGCGAAGCTTTGAGAAGGTTAGAGAAAGCAGGTCTAAAATTGGAGAAAGCGAAATGCAATTTCTTTGTGGAAGAAGTGTTGTGCTTATGTTTTAGAATTAGTACACATGGTCTTTCGAAAACTCAGGAGCGCGTTCAGGATGTATTGAATGCCCCTAGACCCTGTGATATCAGGGAAGTTCGATCATTCATAGGACTAGTTAACTACTATAGTTAGTGCATAGAAGATTACGCTAACATCATGTTACCTTTCTATGAATTATTAAAGGAAGCCAGGAAATCCGAATGGGAAGAAAATTGTGAGACTTCTTTCTTCGTACTCTTTCACGTTTTAATCCAGACATTCCTATTGTTTTCACTTGTGCCGCCTCACAGAAAGGTATTGAAACGGATTTGGAACGTCCTATAGCGCTCGCATCACGCGTATTAAATAAAGCGAACAGAATTGTAGTATGGTCGAAAAACAGCCCTAGCAATCGCATTTGCGTGTGATCAATTTTATCAATATTTGAAGAGAAATACTTGTATGTTGAAAAGAAAGACATACCTAAGATGGCGGCGAGCCGTATGCAGAGAAGGGCCGTATTTTTATCGGAATTTAACTATAAGATCGAGAATTTGAAAGGCAAAGATAAATCAGACGACGCGCTTTCGCGCATCTATGCCAAGGGGAAAAATTCGGGTAGGAATGTGGATGACCCATCATTTTTAATCGCGAAAGACGAAGTCATCCCGCGATATTGAAATATCAAAGGTCAATTGTTTCATATGTTCGGGAGGCACGCTGAATACAGATTTGGAGGCATATAAGAACAAATATAAAGAGTTGCATGTTGACGACGGCATACTTATGTGGGGGCATAGAGTGGTAATTCCACAAAAATTTCGTGTTAAATTTTTGAAAGAAATACATTCAACTCATTTAGCCATAGTAATAACCAAGTCATTTGCCAGATCTTACATTTGGTGGCCGACCGAACTATATTTGCAAATTAGATAAGAAATGAGACCAACTTAGAGAGTTTACGAATCCAACAAGTGTTTGTTAAATGAGGCCGCAGAAATTAATTTCGACGTTGAAACTGGCAAGAAAATGTGAAAGTCCAGAGTAATTTTGTTCGATGTCGATACAGGGTGTTTGCAAATGGTCGAATTAAGTAGTGTTGGAAAGTGGTTTAACATTCGGGTGGGTAATGGATTTATCGAAGACGTACGGGCTTTTGGTAGGGTAGCAATACATGGCTGCTAGGTTATAAGAGGAGAAGGGGTGGGAAGCTCCAACCAAAGGTTTGACGTTATTGCCCGAGTGTAAGCCTTTAAAAGTCATGTTTTATTTATTGCCATTCCGATTCCATTAAATCCATTTTTTTTCTTTTATTTCTGCACACGAAGAAATTATGTTTTCGTTTACAAGCATATTTTACGATGAAGAACTATCCGGAAAACCAGCAAAGCCACCGTGTCACTCTACCCCATTCTGAATTATGCAACCTACACCAAGCAAACGTAACAATACCTCTCTCCCCTTTCATGTTATAGTGATTTTATGTGAAGACGGACGGACATATTTTTGAAGCTGCCAAATCAGAAAAGTATCTACATATATCAGCCAAAACGCACAAGAGTGCACAAATTCCTTTGCTGTATGGAAATTTTGGAGCAAAAAAATGTTTAACTCTAAAACAAGTTTTTATGTCAAAAACAAAATGTTATAAAAATTTCTAGATTAAGTACGGAAAAAAAGAATGTAAAAATTTTATTTAAATTAGTGTGTAAAAATAGATCGAGGTGCTCGAGGAAAGAGATTGGCATTGGATTATGGAGTATCTGAAGCTGTCAACTCAATATGAAAAAAGCTTATTGAAATTTTAGAGGCTGCGGCGAACACATATGAAAAAGCACATAAGAAAACACTACATAAACCGGAATATGGTGATCTTGTGGCATAAATGTATAAATGTTTGTGGAACCGAGACAGCGAAATTGTTCAATGCCTGGTCTAATTTTAAAATTAAGAGCTAAACACGAGTTCGCCATTTTGCACCCTAGAAAAGAATTCGATGCCAGTGATGGATGGCTGGCAAATTTTAAGAAAAGATACGATATTCTCCACCTGAAAATTTGTGGAGAAATTCTTTCAAGCGATACGCCAGATGTTACAATTTTTATTGACCATTTAAGGGCAAACATTGATGAATGGTCATCTCCGAATCCCATCTATATAACGCAGATGTATCTGATCTATTTCATCGTTTTTCTACCGGATAAAGCCTTTGTCGCAGCCACCGAAAAGACAGCACCGGGCCGAAAATTCGCAAAGGAATGAATCACATTTTTGTTGTGTGCGAACGCAGATGGTTCACACAAGTTAAAGCCGTTGGTGATAGGTAAATCCGCACATCCACGTTGCTTTAAGGGATTTGAAAACCCGTTGGAATACAACTATTTCCACAAATCATTTATAAAGTTAAGTTATTTTATTGACTTTATTCTTAATTTGTTACTTAAGACGAGTAAATTTTTACAGGTTCGAACATTTTCTGCCGAAAATAATTTACCACCCAAGGAATTATTGCTGGTTGTTAACTGCACTGCACATAACCAGTTGAAATGCTAAAGTCTGATGATGGAAACATTGTTGCAATGCTTCTACCGCCTAACGTAACACCAGTTTTGCAACCCATGGATCAACATCCAATAAGATTGGTCAAATTAGGATATCGAACCAAATTATTATGCAACATTGTCGCCCAAGAAAACATTCCAATTGAAAATATTTTGAAGGCACATTCGATTCGTGATGCTATTTGCTTCTTAAATCAGCATGGAATGAATTGCCACAAGTTGTTCTTTTAAAAGCGTGGAAAAAGATAAAAAAAAACAAGGGGGATGATGATCAATACGATAGTGAAGATGACACCCCGTTGTCAGAATAGATTAAATCAAATAGTGCTTACGACGATGCACTTCGAGAAGTTCACTTGTTGATGTCGGGGGTGGGTGATAATGCCAACATCAGCATTGATGACATTGGAAATTGGATCGAGGATCAAATTACGGAAGAAAACGATGATTTCGAAGTGTGTGATAATGATAGCGATAGCCTTATTGTATTGCAAGGCATTCATCAAGAAGCAAAAGTGGGCAACACGAAAGCAATTGAAAACATCAACAATTTGATAAAATGGTTTGAAGGCAAAAACGATGCACGTCACGTGGCAGATCTTGTGAATATGCGCTCGAAAATGGTCAAAAGCTATTACACAAAAGAAAAAAACAAACAAGCCTCGACTGCTTCTTTAAACCACTCCGCTCAAATTAGTATGTAAATCTAAGTATTTTTCTTTTGTAATATTAATAAATCATAAGCCTTTGAAATAAATTTAGTGTGTTATTTTTGAAAACCCTATGTTTCGTATTATATTTTTGTCTTTCTTTAAAAACCGCTTAGAATAGTCAAGATTACGAAAAAGTTAATTACCCTTGCCACATTTTGTATAACTTTTTCGAGATTCTGCGGTACATACATACATACTGACTTTTCTAAAACTGGTTCTCGCTTTTGAAATTGAAACAAGCTTGCTAACCTACAGAAGATATTGAAAGTTGTAGCAGAAAAACAATTTTTTTTTTTTAATTTTAACGATTTTTAACCAAATCTGCTTAGAATTGTGCCCTCTAGTGGCTCACGATGTAAAATTAGGAAAACGCTTTGTAGGGGAGCCCCTGCTCCTTAACGGAATGTTCGTGGGCAAAATGTGCAATTTGCAATGGGAGCTATGTATGTCAAATTTCAAAACATTAATATTATGCCAAATTAGAGGGTAAACTTGATACTGTTCGGTACAGTACAAATTGGTGGAAGATAGCGAAGAAGATTAGAGATGATAGCAATGAGCAGATTATATCTATTCCAGCAGAAGAACATAAAATATACTTCGAAAAACTGCCGAACTGTACCTCGAAACACCTCGAAAATCTCCAGATATCCAATATGCATCAATGTATGTAGTTGACGATGATTTAGACAGTCCGATTACCTTACCAAAAACAAATAAAGCCTCGGGCGAAGAGCGCATCCCGTATGAGTTCTACAAGTATGTTCCAGATAAACTTCTACTGGAATTAGTCAAATCTTGTAACAGCGTCTATAGTACGGATGAAGTGGATGCAACATTTATTACCAGTATAATTTACCCGATATTTAAAAAAGGAAATATAACATGGGCCAAAAATTACCGTCGTACACCATATATCCTCAATGAATTGTTTAATGGAGATTTTATTGGGTATTGTAGCGGAAAAGTTGTCTGCGTGGGTTGAGAAACTTCAAACTTTTTGTCGACTTCACAGCGGCATTTGGCAATGTTTCGAGAAGATCGATGATATATAAACTCTCCTAATAAACTTGTAGATTTTTAATAACTAGCGCCAACAGTGCCTTACAAATTCCTCTCACCATTGAACACAACTTAACTCAACTAAATGATCGAATGCAGCTTGAGAAATGTAAAAATTCTTCCCCTCTATTGAACAGACTTGTTAACCCACACAAATGATGCCAGATGTCAAGCGAAATCTATGTAAAACTTTAGCACTAGTATTGTTAAAGCATTCGATGTGGGTCATTTACCTGTTTTGTTTGATGATAATGGGGCATTGCATACAGCTAACAGCGATATTAATGGCCGCAAATGAAACATGGGTTGAAGTCATGACAATTTGTACACCTGGTACCATACCCGAAAGTATATAATTAAATTGTTGGAGAATTTTTTCTGACAACAGCAAGTTGATGTTGAACAACACAAGCATGCGAATGGTTGTGGTACATAAAATGTTGCTGGTGATCATGTTAGAAACATGTTCGGGAACACCACAAATAATATGTGGATTTGTCGATGTGGCAGTGGTGCTCGGCACGCTACATCGGACCCTCGTGGAGGTATCCAAGGCCAGAATTTTTGTTTGTATCTCTAAAGCGTTTTCTGGCGTGAGTGTGAGACACAATACTTGGGTTTCCGGACGTGATATATCCAATGATTGTAGAATGGATATAACTATTGCGGTTGTTTTGCCGCTGCCAACTTGCGAGTTGATTATTATATGGCGCCTTTTAATAAGTGGCTTCAGACAATGTATCTGGACCGGCAGTGGGGTTTTAAAACCTGAATTCGGAATTGTTTAAATGTTACTAACGACTTGTTGCATAAAAAAAACTTTAGCTTACCACAAATGTTAATGCCCTCGAGTAGCTCTTTGTTTAGTCTAAAAGAATTAAATGAAGGCCAGACTTCAACATGCTGACTGGTTTCGAATTCAATGACATCGCTTTTCTTCAGAACAGTGGGTTTGAATACACGCCTTAAAAATTCAATAAATATAGCATTTAGTGGGTACATAAAAAGAGTGATCAAAGTCGGTCGGCCGGTAGAAGAACATAAACATTGTTTCACCGTCGGTGGAGCGATTATTTTAGAGAGTATTTACCGTATTTTTTTGGTGACACCTGAAATTGTCTTTTATTTTATCTATTGTTTTGGATCGTACGCTACGATTTTTTAATTTGTCTGTTTTCTTCGATTTCAGTAATAATAAGGTAATAGATGTCAAATCAGGCTTAGTCGGTTTTTTATAAAAAAAATCAACGTCCAACGTATTTTTAAGGAACTCTAAATCCTGCAGCTAAAAAATAGCGGCTTTTTGTCACTCTTTTAAGTTGTCATTTTAAGTTGTCTCTTCTTCTTCTAAAGTAGACATTGCTCTGCTTACTTTTTTCGCTTTGGCTTAATCGTATCAAAACAGGTTGAGTTCACGGCTGGAAGATTGTGGTTTAATATTTCAATGGAATCGCTCGGTTGGTTACTTTTTAATCCTACATCCCCTTTCGATTGTCCACCATCACTCACGATCACTGTTGGACAAGTTTTTGCGCTTTTCATTCTAAAATAATAATAAAAAAATATAATTTATTAGGGAGAAAACATTTTCATTTCCTAACACTTGTGTTTTCAATCAAAAAATTCCTTGAAATCGAAACTTTACATAAATGTTAAGTTTAACATTGGTCTCAAAGAACACCATAAAAAGAATTCAGATATATAACGGAAACCACGAATGCTCTGCATAAATAAAAGCTATGCCGAAACTATGACATTTTAGACCAAATTTGATGTCAAAGAACTTGGAAAAGTTGGAAGCAGGGCAATAAGAATTACCTTTTTTGGGTGACGATTATATAGCTGCCAGGAAAGAATTCGTTAACATTTATGGCTCCATCTAACACTCGATGAGAACATATTAGAATCTGCGTATCTCGTGGTAACGAATTCAATATATAAGTAAAGCGATTAACACTCTTTTTTCCTTCCGGTGCCAGAAGGAAGGGATCGTCCAGCACAATTATGCGAATTGATGTTGTGGCAAGTATGTTATTTCTTTTCATTACATTAATTTGTTTAGAAGTACCGCAAACAATCTGATGATTTTCGACTAATAATTTGGCTGTCTCTTTTTGTTGGTTCGTAATCTTATTCGTGCAAGCAAATATTTTGCATGGTGGATTCATAAATTTACCCAAACTCCGTATGGTGTTTTGTAAAGCAACGGCCACTTCCTGCGAATGTGTAACATACAGAACTTGAGTGTCCGTACGAGATGTGTCAACCATTTGTAGCAAAGACATCGCAATTGCTGTTGTTTTGCCGGAACCAGCTTGTGAACTCAGTATAACATCATGACCTTCGATAAGAATCTTCATACAACATCGTTGTAAAGCCAAAGGGGTTTTAAAACCTAAAAAGGAAATTATAAAAATTGATAAATAATTACCATAGACGACGATACGGTAAATTACTTTACCCACCCTTAGACAGAAGACCCCTAATGAGATCTTCTTTTAGTCCCATGGCTTCAAAAGTTGATGAAACTTCCACAGGCTCACTAGTATCAAACTCAAGGTCTTCAACTTTATCGAAATGTCTTGGGTTCAATTGTTTTTCCTCTCCGATCCTAAAAAACAGTGTAAAGCAAACGGTGAAAATAAAATAGGTGTATAAATACAATAAATCACTTGTAGGTGCTTAAATCGAAGGGAAATAAAACTCTTTATATCGTTTTTCTCACCATAGTGAGTGGCTTCACTTCACTTCACTTAAATTTGCTCATTAATTAGCCACGTCCATAGACCAATTAAGCATTTTGTCTCTTTAACAAATTAACAAAACTACAATTGGTTCGCTTAAAATAAGCAAGTTAGCGAAAATAAATCGAATAATAAGAATAAATAGAATAGTAAGATGAATTTCCTGCAAGAAAGATGACAAAAGAGTTATTGGTTCTCGAGACACTGCATAAAAACAACTGTTTTAAAAACAGTAAAATGAAGGGTATGATAACCTCCACTCTTGTTTGTTTTCAAGTATCCTATAATTATAGTATGCGAAGTTGCAATGGTAACCAGTATAATTGATCACAGTAATGTTAGAGATTAATACTTCGAGTATAAAAATGTGATAAAAATCAATAATTAAACATCAAGGTTTGTAGTTGAAAAAGGCGGTATGATTATCACAATATGAGTATACATTTTAATCACATGTATAAAAAAGGGTTAATACAAAAATTGAAATAATACAAAGCCAAGTTATTGATTTTTGCGTTGCCGGCAGATTGAATCGAGGGTGGTAGTGAGTCTCCATAATCGGATTGCATTAACGAAACATTGCCATTCTGATATTAGGAGGCGATAACGAGGCTGGACTACTATAATCCTCCGGTTTGTTCTTCCAAATTGTAGTTTATGGAACATCTCTACGCTTCTTCATATCAAAAATACTTTCGAGTAAGGTGGACAACAGTCAAACCGTTTTAATCCATGAACATATCTAACGATTGCATTATGAGTAGTCTCTAGTCGTCTTGTACTCCTGGAATCACATGTACTAAAAAGTTCACTTCCATAGAGGAGAGCAGGAAGTAAGATTTAGTCTGATAGTGTCCTAAGCATTCCGAAAACTTTTCCTGAAGCAGCAATTAAGTGATCATTCCGCATGAGAGATTTGTATTATTGAGCCCAGGTTTTTAGCTTTATCAACAAATCGGATTCCTTGCTCGCCAATTAAACTGCTTGCATCAAAACTGATGTTTTGTGTATTCAGATTTTCTTGGTCCAATTATTAAGCTCTTTAGACCTAAGTTGCGTAAATAAAATTCCTTTTTATTTCATTTGCTCCAACGTTTCGTCAACATTTTTTGACATCTTCAGGGGTAACATCTATTTTATTTAAACATTACATTTATTTCAAATCTTCATGAAAATATAATTAACTCACAATAAATTAGGAAATATTCACATGAATTTTTCCGTCAAAAGCACATTAATTAACAACACGATATTAATTATATTGGAGAGAAATTAAATTTTAATATCACAGATCTTTATAATGCAACACGGTTACTTATACTAATATTGTTTGTGTCCTCTTTCAAGTTCATCGTCCTATCAATTTTTTGTTGTATTCTTAAGATTTCTAAAGTGTATATCTTTCTCTCTTTGTTTTCTTTATCTAGCATTTTGACATTTTCTAAGTTTGCCCTATGTCCACTTTTCAAAATATGTTGCGCCAAAGCTGTTTTCTGTGCTCCTTTTTCAATGTCAGCTCTGTGTTCTCACATTGTTTGCAGCGTTCGTTTGTTGTTCCTACATATAATAAGTCACTGCTTTGCTTACATTCTATTTCGTAAACAACATTGCTTTGTTGTTGTTTGTCGATTGGAGTTTTGATGTTGGAGAATATTTTGTTGTTTCTTTGATTCGCTCTGTATGCATATTTTATGTTGTTTGGTTTGTTCATTAAAACTCTTAAGCTTTTGTTACCTGTTAATCCAGGGATGTATTTGAAGCTACAATATCGTTTGGTTTCTTCATTCGTTGTAGGGTTGCCATAAGTGCTGTTTAGTTTGCGTTATATTTCGTCGAAAAATTTATTAATTAATGTGGGTGGAAAACAATTGGTTTCTAATATTTTGATTATTGTTTTGAAATTGTCTTAAGATGTATAATTCGACTGCTATGAGAACGATAAGGCGAATTAAGCGGTCTTACGGTTTTCGTTTGTTTAATGGAGCTAGTGGTTCTAGAGATTTATGGTCCAGAATTCGATCTACTAGATGCCTTGACAACGAAACCTGTGATAACAACTGTGATTTAGATCTTAATTATTTAAATGATTATTATACTTCGTATTCGTCTAATTATGTAGCTAGTCTTGGTGATGATAATACTGATAGTCGTGAAAATAGTCTTTACGAGCAATTTATAAAATTAAGTCTAATGCCTTAGGTACATATAATATTCCAATCCGTTTCATTAAAATAATTTTGACTTACATTCAGCACCATTTACTTCACCTTTTTAATACCATTATAATGACATGTAAATTTCCTTTGACCTGGAAACCAGCACGGGTTATACCGCTAAGAAAAAAGAATATTTCTGGCTTTAACTTTTCAGATTATCGGCCTATTTCCATTCTTCCTGCAATGTCTAAGATGTTTGAAATTTTAATTAAATACCAATTAATTAATCACCTTAATCGTTTTTCTTTAGTTGATTTCTGTCAATCTGGCTTCAGAAAATTTCATAGCACTACGTCACTTATGATTAAACTTAAAGATGATATAAGACGTGCAATAGATAATCGGAATCCTGCTGTTCTTGATTTAAGCAAGGCGTTTGATTCTGTTGATCATAATCTTCTTTGCAATAAACTTAAACATGAATTTAATGTTTCGAATTCGTTATGTAAGCTTATTTCATCTTTTCTTTCTGCTGTAGACAGTTTGTTTTATGCCGTGGCCATAGCTCAAATATCAACTCAATTCAAGCAGGTGTAACCCAAGGGTCTATTTAGGGGCCCGTCTTATTAATGTTGTATGTAAATGATATGTATCATTGTACAAAATGTTGACTTGGCTATATATGCCGATGAATTTCAATTATTTAGCACTAGGGCAAATAGTTCTATAGAGACTTGTGTATCAAATTCGGATTCTGATATTATAATGATATATCTGATATAACTAAATATTAAATAATTAATCTAATTAAAGAACCTATTTTTCTTCATTCATTGACAATTACCACATTACCTTTACGTTTCATAAACATATATTTTATTACTGTTAAAAGGATGTGCCTTAGGGCCTTAGGGTTTAAGTTTTAATTTAATTTTGTTGTTTTTTTTTTTTATTTCAATTGTTTAGGGTCTTAGAACTTAATTTTTCTTTTCTTTTGGTTTCATATAAATTTTATACTAAAAATTTAAATTTTTTAATAATTATGTTTTCAAGTATTATGTCAAGATATACTAATCCCTATTTTGTTTAAATTTCTATCAACATGCAACCCACTTGAGTTCGGATTGATTAAATAAATAAAATAAATTGTTCGTCACTGATACGGAGTACTCTGGTGATAAAACTTTTAGCGGTGTTGATTATCTTTGCTTTTGGTTGTGTGCTGTGATAATTCATGATTCTACCAGATGCCATAGTCTCCTGGTACCATTAAAATTGTATTGAGGTGTTGTTTTTCCGTATTTTTGTATCCAGATACGCTATATGGTTGTCCTAATTCAAATGTAAATTGTTTTTCTGGCTAAAGAAACGATTTAATTAATAACGTAGGGTTTCATGATTAACACAATCAAATGCTTTGGAGTGATCCAGAAGTATTAAACATGTAACCATTTTATCATCTATTGGGTTGCCCAAAAAGTAATTGCGGATTTTTTAAAAGAAAGTAAATGCATTTTTAATTAAACTTAGAATGAACTTCAATCAAATATACTTTTTATACCCTCCACCATAAGATGGGGGGTATACTAATTTCGTCATTCTGTTTGTAACTACTCGAAATATTCGTCTGAGACCCCATAAAGTATATATATTCTTGATCGTCGCGACATTTTATGTCGATCTAGCCATGTCCGTCCGTCTGTCCGTCCGTCCGTCCGTCTGTCCGTCCGTCTGTCTGTCGAAAGCACGCTAACTTCCGAAGGAGTAAAGCTAGCCGCTTGAAATTTTGCACAAATACTTCTTATTAGTGTAGGTCGGTTGGTATTGTAAATGGGCCATATCGGTCCATGTTTTGATATAGCTGCCATATAAACCGATCTTGGGTCTTGACTTCTTGAGCCTCTAGAGTGCGCAATTCTTATCCGATTGGAATGAAATTTTGCACGACGTGTTTTGTTATGATATCCAACAACTGTGCCAAGTATGGGTCAAATCGGTCCATAACCTGATATAGCTGCCATATAAACCGATCTTGGGTTCTGACTTCTAGAGCCTCTAGAGTGCGCAATTCTTATCCGATTGCAATGAAATTTCGCACGACGTGTTTTGTCATGATATCCAACAACTATGCCAAGAATGGTTCAAATCGGTCTATAACCTGATATAGCTGTCATATAAACCGATCTTGGGTCTTGACTTCTTGAGCCTCTAGAGGGCGCAATTCTTATCCGATTTAAATGAATTTTGGCACGACGTGTTTTGTTATGATATCCAACAACTGTGCCAAGTATGGTTCAAATCGGTTCATAACCTGATATAGCTGTCATATAAACCGATCTGGGATCTTGACTTCTTGAGCCTCTAAAGGTGGCAATTATTATCCGATTTGCCTAAAATTTTGTACGACGGATTCTCTCATTACCATCAACATACGTGTTTATTATGGTCTGAATCGGTCTATAGCCCGATACAGCTCCCATATAAATCGATCTCTCTATTTTACTTCTTGAGCCCCCATAGGGCGCAATTCTTATTCGAATTGGCTGACATTTTACACAGGCCTCCAACATATAATTTAATTGTGGTCCAAACCGGACCATATCTTGATATCGCTCTAATAGCAGAGGAAATCTTTTCTTATATCCTTTTTTCCCAAAGAAGAGATGCCCAGAAAAGAACTCGACAAATGCGATCCATGGTGGAGGGTATATAAGATTCGGCCCGGCCGAACTTAGCACGCTTTTACTTGCTTTACACTTTTTTTCTAAAGCAAGTTAAAAGTAACAGCTGATAACTGACAGAAGAAAGAATGCAATTACAGAGTCACAAGCTGTGAAAAAATTTACTTTACTAAAATTTAAATTACTTTTTGGGCAACCCAATATATTGGATCTAATGTCTTCTGTAACATCAAGCAGGGCAGTAACGCAGCTATGTTTCGGCCTAAACTGCTAGTAACCACAAATTTGATGATGAACTATTTTCTCAAAAGCCTTTGAAAAAAGGAAGAATTGAGATTGGGCGGTTTCATTTCCATTTTTGGATTTAAGAACTGGTACAACTTTTAAGTTTGTCTATGCGGACGGATAATGACTAATCGTTTTTATGGAGTTGAAAATATGAGTAATATGTTGTAGTAAGTGACAAAAGCATTTGATTGTATCATTGTGCAGCTGTTGTATACATAATCAGGTTTGACGCACGAAAACTCAAATTTGGTAAATTCGGGAAACTTCGGCGGATTATCAATGGTAAATTGGGGTGTTACGCCGATTCCTATTTCACAGGCGCGTTCCCATTTACTTTTCGAGTCCGTTGCCCTACGAAATTTATCAGCAAAATCACTAGCTTTTGCTCGTTGTATGGCCTCGTTCACTTCATTTCTTAGGGCCCGAAATTTGCTATGAAGTAATTCAGTTTTGAACTGCTTCCATCGACTATACCCTAAGTCTCTTAGAGTTATTAATTCTTTGATTAATCTACTAAACCAGCAATTTCTTGATTTTTGTTTTTGTGTGGTACAGACCTAAAAGTAACAATATCTGTTCATTCATAAAGTTTAGTTAATCATCAGTGGATTGCATATAAAAGATTTGTTTCCACCAATATTTTGTAACTCGCATTCAAGAGTCCAAAAGTTAAGTTTATTAAACTTGTGATAGTGTGATTGGTGCAATTCCTGAGGAGTTTCGGCATCATAGGTCATAAATATAAGATCGTGCTTGGAAAAACAATGCACCTCCAGTTGATCATATATCAAAACTTTGTTTGGTTTTGCTACTAGAAAAAGGTCAAGTTGACTATTTGTGGTTGCCGTAAAATAAGTTGGAGTTTCACATTCACATTGTGTACACAGAAAAAAACCATGTTCAATTAAGAAATTTTGACATTCAAATTAAAAATTTGCTGAAATCGGAACTATAAAGGAATTTTTATTATTGAATAACCATTTTGCAATTTCGATTGCCCTTTTTTAAGGCAATTTTTTACTGCTTTAATAAAAGTAAATAATTGATATTTTTCACATTAATAAAAAATGTTTTAACTCATTGGATTAAATTTCGTATAAAACGTGAAAATATTGTAAATGTAATTATATTTTTTCCTAGTGGTCCCAGGCTTTAAAAAAAGGAAAATTTTCGATTTTGATCGTCCCTTCGTTGTTGGCGAAACTATCGATACCTTCGACTTGAGCACCAAAAAGTGATTTATTGTATGCTGATTATTTTTAACTCGACCTTATTTATTCAATATTGTTGTTTCTAATTCAAGTTCGAGGTCTTTCTGGTTTTTCTCTTTTCTTTATTATTTATGTGTCGATATTTCGCATTTCAATGAAATGCATTTTCAAGATATGATCTGCAACAAATACAATTTATTTTTAAACTATTGACATCACTGTTTTTTTTTTTATTTAATTTACATATCTAAATGAGAAACAAAACACAAACAAAAACTTTATGGGACCGTCTTCAACAGTCGTTGTCTGCTTTGCTACTGTTTTGTAGTTTTTCTTATTGGACTTTGTTCACTCATTGTACCAACGGTCTATAGTTGCTCGCGCATACCTCTGTGTCTACTTCGTAATTCATGCGTTTTGTTGTTGTCGTGTTGATGATGTGTAGCGTTTCTAGTGTTGGTCTCTTGTTGTAATTTATCTCATTATCTATTATTCTTACTCTCTCTAAGTCTGGCTCATGGTGTTCTGTTGCACAGTGTTCTGCTATTGCCGTTTCTCAGTGTGTGTTTCTACCGATTATATGAAAAATCCGCAATTACTTTTTGGGCAACCCAATATTATGGATTTGTATGTTATTGCTTCTCTCGCTTGTGGCTTACTGTTCATTGATTTTTTAATAATGATTCAACGACTGTTAATGGAAGACTATTATTTTGAAGGATATTGACGATTTTTCTTGCGTTTTTATCGTGGAATCTTTCGTCCCTTATATTGTTAACTCTATTGATAAGATTTGGAGCTGTATTTAAAATAATCCTTTTTGGATGGTTTGAATGACAATTTAATATTCTGCCTGATGATGAAGGCTTCTGATACCAGTCGATTAAAATATTGCCAAGTATGGTAAACTTTTGTTTTCTTCTTTTTCTATTGTGAACTTGACTATAGCACTTGTTTTGTTTATCCCAAAAAGGTCGTCCACATATTTTGTCAAGATTCTAAGTCCAATATCACAGTTTGAAAGGAAATACCGATTTTCTTGTATGCAGAATCGTTGCACTCTCAGGAAAAGGCCCTTTGTCATTGTTGTGAAATTTTGAATAATTGTCCACTTACTTTCTATATTCCTTATTGCACAGTCCACTGGTATACTAGGGAAGAGGGACACTACATCGAGTGAAAACATTGTTTCGTCGGTATTTATTGAAGTATTCTGCATTTTCTCTTTAAATTCGTCTGAGTTTCTGACGTTGAAATATATCTACAAAGTCCGCTAGCAGGTGAGTTTACCGAAGAGCAAATCGGTCGAAGCGGGTAACCCTCTTTGTGAATTTGGGGAAGACCGCAAATTCTGGGTGCTATAGCCGTTTCCGCCTTAAATTTCCTTTTCTCAACAACACTAATCACCTTATTTGTAAACAATTCATTTACCAAATCGTTATTTTTCCTCTGTAGAGCGGAGGTAGGGTCCATGGCCAGTCGTCGATACATCATCATATTATTTACCATTCCGTGCATCCGTTCATCGTATTCTTCCTTTTCGATTGCCACTGTAACATTGCCTTTACCTGCTAATATCATGATATTGTTGTTTTCTTTCAAAAATCTTTGGGTTTGTCTTGCTGTTCTGAGAATGTATCTATCTCTTGGTGTTGACTGGTGCTTGTTAATGTGGCTTTCTATCTTCGAAGTTAATTTATTTCTCCCGATCTCCTGTTCCTTTTTTTGTCTCCAATGCCTTTATCCACTCTTCTCCATATGCAATATATTGTAGTAGTGGCAAATTTGCCTTCGTAGACGGTAGTGCAAACTTTTTCCCATGTGACAAAAGCCACTTAACGTCGTCTGGTATTATTGTTTCCGTCTTTTTAAAAAAACAATTCCCGTTGAATCTTATATCTAGTTCCCTTTTCTGTTGTTGCTTCCAATTATTAAGTTTCTTCTTGTGTCTTGACATAATGATCTCCCTTAAAGTATCGATACATAAATAATAAAGAAAAGAGAAAAACCTCGAGCTTGAATTAAAAATAACAATAGTGATTTATTGTATTTATACTATTATATAACTTTGATAACCTATTTTATAACATTGAAGGCGGTAAATATATATAATAAATATATATAAATCCGCAATTACTTTTTGGGCAACCCAATAGAATTATATGACGGCGTTGTTATATTTATTGCTTTACATATATTATTGAAGATTTGATGCAAATTCTCCGACTGATTGAAGGGAGGGAATGCCATTGATGCATAAATCATAAGCGACGGTTAATTTTCCCGTTTAGATACCAGCATTCTTAAAGATTCTATTTCATTTCTCATATTGTTGACATCTGCAGTTTCTAATTCAATTTTCTGCATGCGGTTGTTGAGGTCACTTGAGAATCAAGATAACTTAAGAGTTTCTTTTCCACCTCCTCAATCCTCAATTTCGATCGTGATTGAAATTTTTGTCATTTTCAATTAACATATTTTACAAAAATGACCCTGATGGGATGAGGGGTGGTGGAGTAGGTGTATATGTGTCAAATACTTTGAAACACAAAGTTGCGTTTCGTTCTTCTGTTTTGGGGAAATGTGAGTACCTTCTCCTTGAAATAACCTCAGGCAATATGACTTTTATCTTCCCCCTGTCGGCGATTTCGTGTCTTTTGAGGAACTGCATTATGAACTACTCAAAAGTCATTGTTGTCGGTGATTTTAACTGCGATTTATTAAATGTATCGACGTCTACCTTATCGCGATCTGTTTATAGTAGGCTTGATTTATATATTGTACTTAATTCCAGACCGCGAGTGAGAGCAGAGACAACGGAGGACATGTTGAGGCTTTTGATGAAACCCCATTTTCCACAAGATACGACGGGACTCACGGAGACACCGGAACCTTGGAATAATGACGTCGATTGAAGGTTTATAATAACAGAATTTATGGTGAAGGAATCCTTGAGGAGCTTCAAACCATTTAAGTCACCCGGACCTGATGGAATATTTCCGGCGTTACTACAGAAAGAGGGAGACGATCTGGCGCCTCGTCTGACCAAAATTTTCACAGCGTGCCTAGGACTTTCATATACTCCGAAAGCCTGGCAGGAAGCAAGGGTGGTGTTTATACCTAAGCCCGGCAAGGCAAATTATGCGACACCAAAGGCCTACTGACCAATAAGCCTCTCGTCCTTTCTACTCAAAACCATGGAACATATTGTGGACACCATGATAAAGAGTATGACATCCAGCGAACTGCTCAAATACAAACAGAATGCCTATGTCAAGGGAAGGTCGGTGGCGACTGTCCTGCACGAGGTTGTTCATAAAATAGAAGAATCCTTCGATGCCAAAACGTACACACTGGCGGTATGCATTGACATCGAGGGGCCTTTTAACAATGTGCGGAGCGACACACTGATCCCATCCTTAGACCAGTACCGGGTGAACCCGGTCCTTAGAGACTGGATAAACCCTATGCTAAGGAACAGGTGGATAAATTGTGTGTCCACCGGCATAAATATAAGGGAGAAAGTGGCACAGGGCACGCCACAGGGGGGCATTTTATCGCCACTCCTATGGGTGACCACCATAAATGACCTATTATGTATGCTGACTGAGGAACCCGTCTGCTACACAGACGATGTTATAATACTTCTAAAAGGTAAGCATCCGAACGAGCTATGCAGAAGGGCTGAAAGGGTATTGCATACGGCATATGACTGGGCTAGACCCAGAGGACTAAATCTTAACCCAGAGAAGACTGAAATATGCCTGTTCGCCAGGAAGACGAAGGTGGGTGAATTTAACGCACCATGTTTCCTCAATAAAACGATTTCGATATCTGACTAGGTCAAATACTTAGGTGTGATCTTGGACAGGAAACTGAATTGGAAGTGTCACATTCAGGAGCGTACTGAGAAGGCTCACAGATGTTGGGCACTATGTAGACGGGCCGTAGGCTCGAAATAGATCCTGAATCCTAAAGATAGTCCACTGGCTCTACAGGAGAGTGATTAGACCAATACTTACTTACGCCTCAGTAGTTTGGTGGATTGCTATGGAGAAAAAGTGCAACATAAGGACCATACAACAGGTTCAGAGAACATGTTGTTTTGACATAGGCGGAGCGATGAGGACCACGCCCACTAGGGCACTGGAGACGATTCTAGATATCCAACCCATTGACATACAGATTAAGTGTGAGGCATCTACTACGGCTATGAGACTTAAGGCGATGGGAGAATGGATTGAGGATGGGAGCAGCTCATACCATCGCGGATACCTGAGATGGCACTGCTGCCATCGGTACAGTCTTGGATTGACGGAACCCTAGTATTGCCATCTGGAAGATCATGTTACACCGATGGATCAAAGCTAGAGGACTGAGTGGGCCTGGGGGTTTACATTGAAATCCCAGGGACTGACATCTGTTTAAGACTGCCTGACCACAATACGGTCTTACAGGCGGAGATCCGGGCGATCACGGAATGCGTAAAGTGGTGTGGTGCTAACGCGAGGTCGTCGAATGTGAACATCAGTAGCATAAGGGCAATAACAACCAGGACGGTAAAGTCACGAACAGTCTTGCAGTGTAAGAAGGAGATTAACGCCTTCCTTGAGGATTGGAAAATCCGCATCGTTTGGGTGCCGGGGCATAACGAAGTAAGGGGAAAGGAAAGGGTCAATAAACTTGGTTAACCCGAAGCCTTTCGGGTCGACGCAGTCCGAGTTAAGGGAGTGGGCGACGAATGCGCATGCAACATTGTGGAACATCGAAACAGTCGATAGGTCGGCGAAAATCCTATGGGGCGATCCAGATCATGAGAAGACGAGGCTATTACTGAAAGGAAGCAAGATGGAGGTCAGTATAGCTATTGGTATCATAACGAGACACATAGGACTACGAGCTCACTTTTGTAAAATCGGTGCGGCAAGTGATAGCATTTGTAGGGCATGCGGGGAAGATGATGAGACGTTGGAGCATTTCCTTTGTCATTGCCCGTCTTTCGCGTCCAACAGATACCGGTACTTAGGTGGAGACACAATATCAGACATGAACCAACTTAGGGGAGTGGCATTGAAAACAATTACGATTTTGTAAGTAGCACGGAATTCCTAACTTAAAACTTTCTTTTTAGAGGTTACTTTACAGTTTTTAGAGCGCACAACAAGCCGATTACTGGCGTAGGTGTATGTCCATAATAGCATGGGGCGGATTAGTATCTGCACCCTCTTTTCGACCTAACCTAATTCTAGACCGAATCATTATAGTGTTGCTCATGGATCATCATCTTTAATAGATTTTATGCTCGTAAGTGATGGCTCAATGACCTGTTACTTACTGTTACCATTTCTCACCACGAACTTATTTGTTCATCTTTTAATATCATTTTGGCGGCTTTTGAGGACATAATAGAATACCGGTACTATGGAAATATTGACTGGGACGTTTTGATGCAGTGCCTATCGGCCTTTGATTATGCATCCTTCTTTAACACTTCTGATGCCGATGACTTGGGTGCTCGTATCACCTTGTTTTTTGATTATCTTTTTGCGTTCGTGCATGTTGTTAGAAAAATGATTCGTAATGATGGCGGTGATTGGATGAAGTGCAGGAAGATTTTGTCTGCTCAGAATATAAGAGATTTATCCTATAGTGCATATCGTATATCCGTTATACCAAAGTAAAGAAATATATATTATTCGGAACGATTTGTTAGTTTAGATTCCAGGAGTCTAGTGTATGATGATGATGATGATTTTGATACGGTTAACAATTTTTTTGGTTCCGGTGATCGAGCTAACCGACTTTTTAATATTGGTTTTGAATCATTTCCCGATATTGGAGATTCAATTTCCTTTCGTTGTGTAAATATGGATGATGTTGCGGTGTTGATGGTATTCCCATCAAACTTTTATTTCCCTATACTTCTGATTTGATTTTGCATTTATTTAATTCTAGTTTGACTTCTTCGGTTTTTCCTAAGTCTTCTAATATTCGTGGTCCTGATGATCTAAGACCTATTTGAATTCCTCCAGTACTTTCTAAAGTTTTCGAACATATTCTTTAAGGCCAGATAATGTTTGGTGCTGGGCGTAAAATTGTTGATTTCCAATATGCGTTTCGATCAGGTCACAGCACAACATCTATGCTGCTTCATATTACTGAGTCAATACGGAATGGCTTAAATAATGCGAACGATTGTGTCCTTTTATCTCATGATTTTTCTGAATTCCTTGTACCTAATTTGTGTGAAACCTTTCTTTTTGCAGACGATATATAGCTTCTTTTTAGCGCAGATCGTGGTTTTAGCTATATTTTGGATATTTGGAGAGAATATTAAAGCTTCTATAGGACGAATTTTGTTATGGTCTAGCCTTAACTCGCTTTCTATCAACCCTTCAAAAACTAAGGCATTAGAGGGGCATTAGGATCCCAGTCGCAGCCTGGATTTGATATTTTTGTGGGGAATATTTGAGTAAATTTTGTTGATAGGATAAAATGTTTGGGGATAGTGGTTGATAAAGACCTCAATTTCGGTTGTCATATTGATTTTTCCATGCTCGTGTTTATGGTATTTTGCGTCGTTTGTATTCGTGGGTGAAAATCAGACTTGCTCACGCTCTGTTAATGCCTCAGCTATTATATGGCTTGGAGATAACGTCAGTAACGTTTGACTACAATCTTCTAAAACTGAAACGGATGATGAATGCAGTAGCTAGGTTTGTATTGGGTTGCCCAAAAAGTAATTGCGGATTTTTTAAAAGAAGGTAAACGCATTTTTAATAAAACATAGAATGAACTTTAATCAAATATACTTTTTTACGCTTTTTTCTAAAGCAAGCTAAAAGTAACAGGTGCTAACTGACAGAAGAAAGAATGCAATTGCAGAGTCACAAGCTGTGAAAAAATTTGTCAACGCCGACTATATGAAAAATCCGCAATTACTTTTTGGGCAACCCAATATATAATGTTCGTGACCACATTTCAGGGTGTGTCAAAACCATTTTGGGAACATTTGACCGTTTTATTGATCTACGAAATAGTTTATTCTTTTACAAAGTTATGAAAAGTGGAACACCGGCAACACTGCGTAGATACTTTTCTCGCTCGAATAGGATTACTCAGATAAACTTACCCTACGGGGTATTTAGGTCTGTTTTCGAAAGATCATTCTGTATTCGTGTGACAAGGTGTTGGAATGTATTGCCCGCCGAGCTAAGCATCTTTTCACACTCGAATATGGTTTTTCGCTTAAAACCTATTAACTTCCATTTTACAGATCAAATTTAGTGTTGTTGCTTGAATCTTTTTGTATTGCTAACATGGGACTCGTTGGAGTTTAAATTCTCGCATAATCTTGTTATGGCTGGGGAACCAATTAAAATGAATTAGGCTAAGAATCCTACATCCTTTTGTAACTGTGAAGTATTTAACTAAGAAATAAATAAAAAAAAATTAATTGATTCTTTTTTCTTAATTGAATCTGAACTTATATTTCAATTACGATCGTGATTGCTAGTTTTCAAATAAAAATTTATCGATTCAATCATTTATCGATTTCAATCATCATCTTAAAAAATTGTATATATAAACTGTGATTGAAAATTTAGTCTGTTTCAATTAAACAATAACGAATTGTCACTCAATTCGTTCGCCAATTCATTCCAAAACAGCCGATTTTATAGAGGGAAACAGTTGTTTTCATTGAATTGGCCAACGAATCGAGTGACTAGAAGAAAAAATGTTAGTGGTCTAAGCAGTAAGCTCTTTCAATCATTTTTTAATGGAATGGAATGCTGTGACGGTTCGTTGTTGAAAGTCTTGCCGCTCAACATTTTGATAAATATAGGAGACTAGCCGAACCGGGCCCGCTCCGCTGCGCCTTCTTTAACTCTCTAATATCTTTTTAGGGTTGGGACACTTCGCCCTGAATGTGTATATCGAATTCGTACCACTGTAGCCTATATCCGCCTACAACGCTGAACGTATTTGAAAGGTATTTGAAATTAGAAAACGAATTTGATAACCAAGTTTTGGGCCAAGTGTTTGGGGGACCCTTCATCCCGTAAACTACCCTTAAACCAATGGCAATATGGAGTTTAAATAAATGGTATTGAAGAGTAGATGCTAATTTTTTTCAGGTCTAAGTGTCTGGGGGACCCTCCCACCTTCCGAAACACCCCCTAATCGGACATAAATATTTACCGACCATGGCAATATGGGACTCCAATAGAAGGTATTTGGGGGTAGAGCATGAAGTTCATACCACGTTTCTGGGGGCTTTCCCACTCTCAAAATCCACATGAGAATATCGTGCTCTAATAAAGTCTTTTATGAATGGAATACATCTAACATCCAAATCCAAATGACCCGAGCGAATTCATAGACCAATAGAGATCATGTGGGGTTCAGATAAAGGCATTTATATTGTTATACTGTTAGTCAAGCGATATACATATATAGTATTTCCGAAGCATGGCATTTCTCTATTTGTCGAAAATAAATATTCAAAGGATAATTTTGTTCCATATAAAGAAAAAAATGGTGCAGCGGAGCGGGCCCGGTTAAGCTAGTTTAATATAAATATAAGCACCAATTTGTTATTTTCATTAAGAACAAAAATTCTTAGTTGCATAAAAATATTTATTGAGATTCCATTGCAGAATATTGTCCGGCTTTAGACCATTGTTTAATGCTTTCTATTCTAAGAAAAGTATAGCAAAAAATATTTAAAAGTCAGCAAAAGTGTGTTGTTGCTAGAAGCATTTGACTGGCTATCCATATCGTGCTTTCAATTTCGACCAAGAAATATCATCAGCGGACAATGTCAAATGGATCATGGTGCTGTACAACCATCCCAACTAGAGTTGATTGTAAGGAACACATCTGGGTTTGAACAGGGCTCTTTAAGACGACTTGATCACAAGCGCAAATAGAAAACAAATCAAATCTTACTTCCATTATTCAAATCCAACTTATCGTTGGGTAAATCAATGCCAATAGCAACAAACCCAAACATTTTTTGCAAAACTCTTTTGTTTTTCGCGCGGCGATCGCCAAACGGTTGATGCTGCCAGTGCTGTTTTGTGTATAGACATCACATGCGTTTGTCTGTTTGCGGTCTTTTTTTCCGGACAATATCCTGCAATGGAATCTCAAAAAGTTTTAAGACCGAAAAAGAGAGCGCAAACAGATAAAAATATTTATTTATACATATTGAAAAGGGACTTTAAACTAGTTTACGTTGCTTAAAGATTGTATTGATGTTGGGACAGAGATATATGTTTTGCATAGAGGTTTGAAGGATTGGTTATTATTAAGCATTTAATGGAGGTAGATAAATGCTTTGTACAGTGATTTAAGAAAATTTTAAGCACGAAATTGTTAAAAATTATTTTTTTTAATTTCTTTTTTTTTCAAAATAACAATTCTATGTTCGTGTCTTGGTTAAGTTATCTTCACGGACATTACAACTTTTTAAACAAATGTGTTGACATTACACTTACCGTCTTTCAATAATACGAATTGGTGAGTTTGGCAAATAATTGGCGGCGATCTCCATGGCCGATGAAGTTAGAAGATGTTCTGAAATCATTACCACCTGAGTATCTAAAGGCACAGCACGGCATATTCGACCCACATCTTCTATCATTTCGGCATTCATTAACCTATTGGCATCGTCTAGCACTACTGTACGTATGGACGATGTGCGTACAATATTGCGATTCATCAAATCCAAAAGCTGCCCAGGTGTCCCACAAACAATTAACTTTTTGGCAAATTGGCCTTTCCCAGCAATACAAAGATGAGGAGTAACATTCATTAGGACACCAAAGGCCTGAACCAAATATTTCAACTCTATGCACTCTTGTTGTGAGTGGCAAACGCACAATACTTGAGTTTCCTCACACCCTGTGTCGATAATTTCCAAAATGGAGATGGCAACCGCAGTTGTTTTTCCAGTCTGAGGTCCGGATTCGATGGTACAACACTTTCCCTCAACAATGGCTCTAACCCCGTAACGTTGCACATCCATGGGAGTTGTGATGCCTGCAAGAAAGCTGATTATTCAAATAGCGAATGTAGAGACAATAAATTATACACAACTTTCCTTTCTTGATAAGGCATCTCAGCAGCTCGTCTTTTAGATTCATACTTTCAAATGAAGTGAAATTTTGTACAGGCTCACCTATTTGGAATTCGCAATAGCCATTTTCTTTGAAATCGTTTATTTTGCCTCTACATAAAACAAAAAGTGCATAGTAGAAGCAAATAATTTCGTAAGTGAAACTGATTTTCTCTTTCGAGACGAGTTTAATGGTCGAAAATTCCAATGCTATGGAAAATGCCAGTCATGGTATTTTGACACTTTCGACCGGCCTCTTGGTTGAGAAGGTCGACTGTTTGACACAGTCTTTCCATGGCATGTATTATTATTTTTATTTGATTGAAATATTTCCGATTCACACAATCAGTCATCTATAGTGACATGCATTTACCTTACCTTTGCTCTATCCTAATGGGGGCGGCGGATTGGTACCTTAAACCGACATTCAGGATCATCGATGAATGTTTCGCCGAAGTAATCACAGTCTGGACATCCTTTGCGATTAAACGATAAATTATGTCTATTTCTTTGCAAATGTTGGCTTCGAATAACAATTCGGCATTTCCCAGGACCAATAGAGCAATGTGGTTTGTTTTAATGAAACTCCCCTGAATCAGTCTCCGAATAACTAGAGGAGTTCCGCAAACAATATGATGATTGGCAAATGTCTGCTTTTCTGTTCCAACACCGGCAACACAACATCGGACATTCATTGAGGTACCCAAAGTCCGGATTGCAATTTGCAACTTAAGCGCCGCACTATAACTATGTGAAAGACATAATATTTGAGTGTCAGAATACACCGTATCAACGATTTGCAGCATAGAAATAGCCAGCGCGATAGTTTTGCCAGAGCCAGCTTCTGAAACAAGAGTAACGTTGCGCCATCCGATTATAGGTTGAATACAATACCGTTGAACAGACAGTGGGCTATGGAAACCTTTACAAAAGAAACTTGTTAAGTTTGGCCACATAAGACACATAGCTCAACTTACCAACTTTCGTTAGGTCTTCGAGTAGTTCCTGTTTAAGATGCATAGCTTTAAATGTAAATAAAGCCTCAACTGACTCGCTGGTTGTATAAACACTTTCAACTTGTTCCTTTACAATGGGAAGCCCATTTGTGTAGCCATGCGGATATGAACATCTGAAACCCAAAGAAGACAATTGATTAAATCGATGACAAAGATGTAACGATATTTTCCATAGTTTCAACAACGTCTTTAACTTTGAACAATGCTGCCTTCTTCATACAGATTTCCCTCTGTTTGTTCTTATAGAAAGCATTTAAAAATTTTTTTTCAAAATTTTCTCAATTTTTTTGTTTTAATTCAAGTTTTCAGGAATATTTCGAAACATATTTTCGAAGATAATATGAATAATTGGTTCTGCCTTATCTCTTGAAAGAAAAAAGCCACACAACACTGAGACCAGCGATAGAACTTCTGGCTCTCACTCTCCTACCTGGAGCCGTGACATCTGTTAATTTTAGAAAATAGAAATTTCATGGGCCTTGATTCCAAGGCAATTGGGTTAGGTTAGGTTGAAGGAGAAGTATCCCCTGTTCCTTAATGGGAAATTTAGTAGTAGCAGGTTGGAAGAGGAGGACGCCGCGACTTAGCATCTGCGTAATCCATCATGTAACCAATTGTCGTCCTTGTTCTCCTTTCTCAGCCTTAACAACCAACCGCCTGCAAAGTCGGGTTTCAATGCTATGAATTTGGCTTGGTTTACACTCTAGTAGCTGAAAGAAAAAAAGAGCCATGTATCATTGTTCTACTTTGGGATAATGCAGGTGACTGGCACAGATGTTAAAACTGTACGCCAAGCCTCCATATCGGGCCACCAGCGGCAGAAGTCACCATCCTGCTATAATCCCAATGACTGCACTTAAATGCATCTTCTGCTGCTTCGAACGTTCGTCCCACATTAACCTCGTTTGAGAGTTACTAATATATAAGGCAATTACATTTCCTTTACATTGTCTTGCTTCATGCTTCTTTGTTGTTGTTCTTGTGGTACAGACCAATCACCAGTAGCAAAGACGCTTGAGGGACTACTCCTCCCGAGCCACGTTGGAGAATTCCCACTGGATCTATTGAAAGCAATCGACACGGTCAGCCAGATTAAACTCTTTAAGGACATCGCCAATACGTCGCTCCAGCCAGGCCTGAAACGCTGGATCGTGAATAATCTGTGTAATCTCCAGTCATTTGTGGAATTTAGGGATAAGAAATCGAAACATCGTAGAGTGAAACAGGGATTCCCCCATGGCGGGGTGATATCTCCGGCACTGTTTAACCTATACCTATCCTCCATTCTACACCCTACAGACGGCATAGACATCGTATCATATGCGGACGGTTGTACGATCATGGTATCAGGCGCCCACGGTAGGTTAAACATCTACCTCATCGAACTTGCCTCTTGAAAGTGGTGGTCGACGGAGTGACAATTCCGACCATCAAGTGTCCCAAAATACCTAGTGTCACATTTGACAGATCTTACAAATTCTCCCCACATGCCATAGCACTTTGCGATAAAGTCAAAAGTAAAAATAAGATCATCAAGTCACTTTCGGCAGCACTTCGGGTGCAGAAAAAGACCACGTACAAAGCAATTGGCCGATTTGTGGTAAGTTGTGCAGTGTGGTCTCGTCACCTCTGTGATACGCAGTCGAATAATATTCACATCTGTTAGGTTACCGCCCTTCCAACTGCGACGGGCTTTCTCCCCAGTTCTCATGTGGACCACCTCCATCAGGAGACAAAGATTCTACCAGTGCGAAGACATAACTACATTCTGTCTAAACAATACCTTTTGGGCTGTTATCGCAGAGAATCTCCAAATCATCATCTTGTGGATAGATATCCACCGTCCACAATCCAGATAGATCTTCATTATTTAGAGCGTGAGGTTCAGCGCTACAAGAGAGAACCTCTAGATCAACGGGCATATCAAGCGGGTCTAGACAACATGCATGCAATTACGATCTGGCAAATGCAGCCGCCCCAATTCCAACAAGCCTCTGTGGAAGGAGGAAGGAAGAAGCACAGGTGCACACGAAACCCGGTGCTTTTTTCCTGCTACTTTTCTAGAGGGAAATACTACAACCATATAAGAACGTTAACAGCACTATGTCTTAACAAGGCAGTTCGCATGAATAGAATAGTTGATTAAATTGACCTAAACATTATTTTTCCTTTTTGACGCTTAGGGGCTTTGACACGGACACGGTCTTTGAGGAAGCTCGACGTTGGTTTCAGAACCATGATTTCTTACGCATATTCTTTCTAGCGTGCGTTGTTGATTTTGATTTCGATAACCGCTTTGTCCCATCCTTATGGGCAATTGTATGTATGTAGGTGTGTACAATAAGTTGCATCTACCTTTTTTCATATAGTTTCAAAGGTGTTTCCAACTGATACTCTGTGGCCACTTCCATGGTTCCGGAAGACATTTCATTGGAAAAAATTACAACCTGCAAATTCACTGGCAGAGAACGAAAAACGTCATTGACTGCATCAAGGCGTGTTTTATTGAATAGCACATTGGCATCGTCCAGCACCAACAGTCGAATTCCTGTTGTTTGCAGTCTCTTCGCTTCAATATGGTGCCAGACAAACTCAGGAGTACCACAAACAATATGTTGATTAGCAAAATTCTCTTTTTGGGCAAGACATTTTTCGACTTCATCGCACACGCAACATTTGACTTCCATGGGGGAACCAAAAGTTCGAATGACATTTTCTAACTCTATGGCCAATCCACGATTGTGCGAGAGGCAAATTATTTGGGTGTTCGGCGAGGATGTATCAACCATATGCAGCACAGACATAGCTATTGTGGTTGTTTTACCGGTGCGACTTTGCAAAAAGCAGTAACATTACGTCCATCAATAATTGGTTTGATACAATATCTCTGGGCAGGCAATGGACTCCGATATCCTAGGAAAAAAGGGACATTTGTTAAGGGGTCACTGGTTAGGGAGTTGAAAATTTAACATACCAATTATTGCAAGGCTTTCAAGAAGTTTTTCTTTAAGTTTCATAGATGCAAATGTGTTGAAGATCTCCACAGATTCGCTGGTTTTAACTGCAGTTTCATTCGTTGACTGGGTGTTCCATGCGGCTGCCAATTGGCTTTCATTGCTTTAAAACAAATAGGCAATATTTTATTATTTTCAAAGATTTAAAAATCGAACAGAACCGGATTTTTAAGATAGATAGTTGTGTATTATTGTTGTCTTTCCATTTGCATTTGATTAAAGAAAAGAAAAGAAGAAATAAAAAGAGGGCAAAGTAGGTAAAACCCAGAACATATCCGATTAGATTAACAAGTTGTTACAATGCGACTTTTGCGACTCAAACTTCGAGGAAAGCTTTGGTCCCTGGTCTACTACAACCAAAATAAAAGATTTAGTTTCCATCGGATGATTCTGGGTTAGTAGTAAATGATAGTATTAGTAGAAGTTGACGAATTAACTGCAACATTTTGGTATTGCTTACAATAAATGTTCTTGCCTTTTTTATACCCACCACCGAAGGATGGGGGTATATATATATATTCATTTCCGACCTCTAAAGAATATATATATTCTTGGTTCTCGTAAAAATCTAAGACAATCTAGCTATGTTCGTCCGTCGGTCTGTCTGCCAAATTGCACATTTTTGCAAACTTCTCACGTATCAATGAGTGCTGTCCGATTCAATTGTAAGCTCAATGATAAGCGACCGCCTTTTTACAGGCCAGTCCGTACGGCGTGCCGCAGTGCGACACCTCTTTAGAGAGAAGTTTTTGCATGGCATATTACCTCACAAATGTTGCCAGAATTAGGAGGGGGGAATTGCAGCAACCACTGTCGTGAGGTGAAGGGAGCTTTCTCATTGGTCATGTGACAGCTACGGACACTGTGTTATTCTTGATAGAATATCCAATGTTCCAGGCAGTATGGATTACACCTTACCTGAGCCGCATCTTGATAAAGAGTACTGTACCACTATACCTCATAGAACCGACTAGAACTACGATACCCCTGGTAACAGATGTTACATAGATCATCTATACGGACGGTTCCAAACTAAACGACCAGATGGGCTTTGGGGTGAACTCTAAACATCTAGAACTGGTCAAATCGAGCGGAGATCCTTGCAATTAAGGAAGTAGGGGAATGGCTAAGATATAATGGCATTACGACGATTGGCATAAATATCTTCTCAGACAGCCAGGCAGCCATTAAATCCGATCTGGATGGTTCAGCGGTAGGAACTAGAAGGCATCTTCCTTCTTCTGTTCCTGTGGTATCACAATGGACGAACATGTATAAGTGAGTCTGATGGCAGACAGCCACTTAAACCTAACCTAACCTAGCTAGGCCCCATATAGAAAGAAACATAAAAAGTGTATGAAACGTAAAAAGCGATATCATACTTTGATGAGCTACAACAGTACGATTTCTCTTTTTTTATTTTATTTAATTTTTTTTTTTTTATTTCGCACATTTTTTTATATTTCTTCCTTTTTGGTTCTCACACTGCTGCAACAACTCACGTAGAAATATTAAAATATTAAAGAAACGAAATAAACAATCAGTACAACGTCAGCGGTTAAGGCGACAGTCGGCACAGAGATGGACTACGATACGATTCTGTTTCAATATAATCCACGTTGTAGGAAGCTTAAGATGTTTGGAAATCATTATTCGAGTAAACGATATGTTTTCAATCAAAAAGGACGAAATATTAGATCAAATAAAACGATTTTTTAAAAATCAAAGTAATCCTTGGCCTCGAGCTTGAAGTTTCAATCGAAATAATCTGATTTCTTAAGTTGCCAATTTTAAAATTCAAATAATTGATTTGAGAAGTTGCATGTCTGAGAGTAGTACTTTTATTGAATTGGGCGAAATCGCTGTATATCTCAATGTAGCCCCCACATGGACTGATCTCCCGATTACAAGTTTTAGGTTCATCAAAGCTGCATTTATTACCCGATTTGGCTGAAGATCCTCGTTATCCTTCCCGAATATGGTTTAAATCGGCCTATATTTTAATACAGCCTGAGACTTTGATCTCTCGGGCCCGACTCTGAAAATAAAATACAAAATGATTTTTTTCTATGAAAGACATTTTTTCCTAATGACAAAATTTCAATGAAATATGTCTAAAGGCAAAAAGGTTGCTCAGGCCCGGGCATCCGCGAAATTATTTTTTCTAAAAGACTGATTTCTTTTCAACCGAAAACATTTTCCTATAGCCCGATATAAAGACAAAATTTTAACCCACTACGCTTGATCCTTGACTCTCTTGTCCAATTTGGATGAAATTTCATATGTTCATAATTTGGAGCGTTTATATTGACGTTGTCATTTTTTTAGTTTCTTTAACAACGATTTTTTTTTTTTTTGAAAAAAAACATCCTTTTTTTAATTCCCTAGGCCACAATGTATTAGCAAAAAAAAAAAAAAAAAATCATGCTCTTAATATTTTATAACCACTACCGACAAAAGGTGGATTTAATTGCATTGAGATAAAATAGCACCTGCTGATTTGTAGCCATAAATTAATTTTTTTAAATAAAAAAACCATCAAATGCACATGGATTCCAGAAATCTCACTCCTAAGAATTTTGAGAAAACTTTTTGTTGGATATTTTTGAATATAAAAAATTGCGGAATTTCGACAAGCCAATTTCCCCCAAAACATGACCCCATATCACGTGATAAATTGTTTTTAACTATTTCTAGTCGTCCACTTTACGCCAATCCCAATTTCATTAGGTTACCTCTTTCTTAGCTAGAGCTGGAATTATTCTAAGACAGCTCCATTCTTAGGTATTTTGCTACCCTTTCGTATTTAATGGGTTAATGATTTATTCTTTAAAGACCGAGTCAACCAGATTTACATTTTAAAATAATTACAATATTTCTTTTTTCCTTGGAATTTCACAATACAGTATTTAAAGCAATTGATACGGTGCTCATAGGGAGGTAGGATCGAAATCTATCCAGTCAATAGTAATCTATCCAAAAAGTAATTGCGGATTTTTTAGCAGAAAGTAAATGCATTTTTAATAAAACTTAGAATGAACTTTAATCAAATATACTTTTTTTACACTTTTTTTCTAAAGCAAGCTAAAAGTAACAGCTGATAACTGACAGAAGAAAAAATGCAATTACAGAGTCACAAGCTGTGGAAAAATTTGTCAACGCCGACTATAAGGAAAATCCGCAATTACTTTTTGGGCAACCCAATAGCAAAAATTTATTAGTTCTGTAGGCTTTGGTCGTGGAGTTGGACACAGTGAAATATTTTTGAAAAAATTCACATTTTGAATTAGTGATTTTCTTCTAAAAAAATGTTTTTTGCAATGAAAAGATGACAGGTACTTAATACCCAGCTTAAGTAAGGAAGTGTGTTAAATCTCTTTGTATTTCGTATTTTTGATTTCTAGTTCTATCACCTTTTCTTATTTTATCTCCAGTTAATCAGGAAAACTTTAGGACTTATAAGGGAATGATGCAAATTATAGCCATATACGGCAATAGTTGGATGCAATCTTTTCCTTCGAAATCGGATTTTCGATCGATTGTAATAAAGTTCGGAGGAGAACAAGGTGAATTATTGAAGGTGGTCTCACGCGAACAGCTGAAAACAGAATTTTAGAATTTATATATATTTTTTTTAGATATTGCTGTATTATTCAATTTTGTCTGGCTGGTACCTTAATATCTATGTAATGAACTATTGTACTTTTCAGGTGCTATAAATAGTTAGTGATAATAGTTTTTTGTCATCACAGTTGAGCGATTTTGGTAGGAATCTTAATATTGGCCATTTCAATTGTCAGAGTTTTAAAGTTAATCGAAATTCTGCAAAAATTAATGAAATACGAAATGTTTTGGAGGGCAATTATTTGGATGTAGTTGGTGTCAGTGAGACTTGGCTTAAACCTTATATGACATGTAATGTTGCCGACATGCCTGGTTATGAATGTCATAGAAGTGATCGCTCTTTATGTATCTAAGAGCATTTGTCATAAAGTGATTTTTACGGGGACCTTATATGGTTCTGTTGAATGTATTTTTTATTAAATTGACATTGAGTGGAGTTAAATATTTAGTGGGTACTGTTTATTTGCCGCATGGTGATATTGGTAATTTTGAAGAGCAAGTATCTGAGTTATGTGTAAGATATGAAAATGTAGTTATTATAATGGGGGATTTTAGCAATAATTTGTACGATATAAGATATAATCTGCGCTATTAAGAAATGTGCGCCAATCTGAATCTTTCTATTGTGCATAATTCAATTCCCACTCACTTTGATGTTTTCCATAAATCAACTTCTCTTATTGATTATTTTTTATTGTCTTCTCCTGAAAGTCTTCGATTTTCTCGTCAGTTTCAATGTCCTGCAATTTCTCACCACTCTTTTATATTTATTTCCTTAAATGTTGAGTGTGTGAATGTAGCTCAAATATATGAATACATTGATGATTTTGGTGCCATATGTAAGTGCTGCTGTTGTCGAAGAATATGTGTCTTCATGTGATTTTTCCGACCTATTCGGGATTTCTGATGTTGATGAACAATTGAGTCTGCTTTATGATAAATTGGCTAAAATTCCTTCGATCTTTCCTGTTCGCAGAAAGAGGTGTTCTTATACTAGAAAAGATGCTTGGTTTGAAGGGCATGAAATCCGATATATTTCTCCAAGGGATATAGCTTGGCGGACTTATCAACGCGATCGTTCTACTGTGAACTGGAAAGTTTATTGCAGATGCCGCAATAAAGCTAAGCGTATTATTAGGAAGGCTAAGTCAATAGCGCATTCAAAACTATTTGATGGCAAGACACCTAAGGAAATGTGGCAGATTCTGGATAAGTAGGGGATTGGGAAAAACAAAGACATTGTTGATGCGAGCGTGGATGATTTGAACAGGACATTTTTGTCATATCAGTTATCGGGAAGCCAGACTTTTCCTACCCTTCCTATCCTAATGGTGATGAGGGTTTTTCATTTCGCGCAGTATCAAGAATTGAATTAATTGATGCGTTTTCGTTAATTAAATCGCGAGCTGTTGGATCTGATGGATTACAGTTAAATTTCTTGAAGATTGTTTTTCCTTTTATAAATGATTTTGTCTTGCACATAGTTAACAACATACTCACAACATCAATACATCCAGCTGTGTGGAAGCGTGCTAAAGTTATACCCATAAGTAAGAATGGTGCGACTGACAGTTACAGGCCCATTCCTATAATGCCCATATTATCGCAAAATGATGGAACATATTACGAAGACTCAAATAAATGAGCATATTTTGAGGGGATCATTATTACATGACCGCCAGTCAGGGTTTAGAAGTGGTCGCGCTCCACGACGTCTGCCCTTATAGGTTTAACTGATAATATTAAAAGGACTATCAGTGGTCATGACAACTGTGTTATGCTGTCCCTTGATATAGAAAAGGCCTTTGACAGACTTGACCATGGAATATTAGTAAGCAAATTGCACTCTTGTTTTGGTTTTTCTAAGTCTGCATGTTTTTTGTTGAAATCTTATCTGTCTGATAGGTTTCAATATGTGAGTTGCAATAAAAGATTTTCGAATTTGTTGGCGGTAAAAAGTGGGGTGCCGCAGGGTTCAGTCCTTGGTCCGTAACTATTTATAATGTATATGAATGATTTGTTTGTTGCTATTGAAAGTTTCTAACTGTTTACCATTTGCTTTTGCTGATGACGTCCAAATTTTATTGAAAAGTTCTTCTGAATTTCCAGAAGTTTTGCAAGGAGTTATTGACTCCAGTATCTCTATATTTATGAAATGGAAATGGAATAAGAAATAGTTCGCCTGTAGTTGTCTGCATAAATAATGTTGTTATTGAGTACGTGGGCAGTCTCAATTGTCTGGGAATGATCTTAGATCATGACCTGAGGTATGACGTACATATCAATTGTGTTATTGCTAAAGTTAAGTACACTTTGCGTAAGCTTTATAATATGGAGCTTAGCCTTTCATTGTCAATGAGGAAGGCATTAGTAAATGCCAATTGTATATTGTGCTGAGATTTATTGTGGTACTGTAGGGTCAGTTATAGGGAAGCTGCGTCTCGTGTTTAACAGAGCAGTAAGATTTGTGTTTCATGTTGGTGTTCGCCAACATGTTACCCCCTTTTGTACTAGATTTTTTGGGTTGCTCCTTTAATGATTTTCTAAGTTTCGTGCTTTGCTATTGCTAGTTTACAAAATATACAAAAATCAGCACCCTGAATGTTTAGTTGAGCTGTTCACTTTTTGCAGATCTGTGAGAAACCCGCAGCTTAGAATACCTACACTTACCCCTTCATTAGAACGATCTTTTCACATCAGAGTGGCTCGGCTTTTTAATTCTTTGCTCTGAACCTAAGACATTTCAACTTTCCCGTATATACATTTCGTACTGAGCTATACTGCTTCTTTAGTCCGGCGTAGTAATTTGATGGATCTTATAAATATAAGAAAAGACTTCCATGCAAATGTTTTCATCTTTTAAACGAGTTTTTGCTGAGCGAGTTAAACGGATAAATTATTATTGTAAAATTTTTGTAAATTTATAAGTTTATTTTTAAAAATTTTTCTATACAATTTTAAATGTTGAAGAAATGTTAACTTCTTATTGTTTTTATTATTAATTATTATTGATAATTTTTTTAATATTGAAAATTAACTGCTTTTGAGTAGTATTTAATTCCTTATAGATTTTTTTAAGAGAAGTTTTAATGTTAACTTTTATTATATGTACTATAAATTATTTTTGGTAATATTAGTTAAATTTATGAGATTAACTATTTTTGAGTAGTATTTAATTCCTGATTTATTTTTAAGAAAACTTTAATGAATTGTTAATTTTGTAGTGTTTTAGTCATATATGGTCTAACGACTTGACTAATAAATGAGCAAATTAAATAAAATGTCATTTCTGTGTTTACATTCTCAGCAAACTTCCCCATTTTTTTGCACCATCTCTTTGTTTGAGTTTCTCTTTCTCTCATTTAACTGGCACACGTACGCAAACGAGGGCAAGTTTCTTTGGTTGTGTTGAGCATAATGCCAATTTTGAAATGACATCTTGATGACGAGATGACGGATTGCCACCATATGATTTGTCGTAGATCGTAGCTCGTCGTAAATATTGGTCAAAATAAATATTTTTTTTAAATATTCCTTAATTTTTTTTAAATTTATTTGCATAAATAAAAGTCATTTAAAACTAATTGACCGACACAAATAATAACCTATTGAAATCATAAAACCAGTTTGAGATCTAATTAAAATTAGCCCAAAAGAACAAATTTCGCCGAAACTATCACTATAAGATATTCGCAAAGACAAGCACATTTTGAAGGCTTTGAAAGATTAGAATCGGCCTGAAAATAGTGTGTTGGCAAGCCGTACAAAATTCAGCTCTGTCTTTAACCACATGTCACCGCCGATGGGCCGATGGGGCAATTCCTGCACCCAGTCGCGGCGATAATATTCAAGAAAAATTTGAGATATCTTTACCAATTTCACAGTTTCACAGTAGAAATTTTGGCAATTTTCGATTTTGAAAAAATGTGGGGTGGTTCCCCCCCCCCCAAAATACAATCCTTGCTACGTCCCTGGCGTCTATGGTATTGAACTCCTATGACTCTTTTTTTCCAAATTTTGCTGACATTTTGAATAGTGAACTGTGGCGAGTAGGTTCAGAATCGTGCATTTTCACTAGATATTAACGAAATGTCGTATATATATATATATACCCGAGGTGGTGAGTATCGGAAGTACGGCCCGGCCGAACTTAATGCATTTTTACTTTTTGGCCTTTTGGCCCTCAGCTGCATACCCTCAGTTACATACCTCTTGGGTAAGATCCAATCTGCCGAGTTTCTCACGTATATACGAGCGACTTCAATGGATACCAAAGACATTCTACTTGAAATCATTACAATCTGAACGGTGGGTGGCAAATGGTTAAATATAATGTCCAAATCTCCGATGATGCCCCCTCTCAACAACAAATGGGCGTCGTCAAGCACAAATGTTCGAATACTAGACGTTCGTATAATTTTCCTTTCGATCATATCCAAAACACGTCCAGGAGTACCACAAACAATAAATCTCTCCTTAGGTAAGGGTCTACAGGCAATAGTGGTACCACCAATGCAAAGAAAGCAATTTACATTCATATCGATACTCAGGGACATAAGTAAACATTTGCATTTAGTGGCTTCTTCGCGTGTATGGGATAGATATAGAACCTGAGTTTCCTCGCACGATGTATCAATCGTCTGTAGAATAGAGATCGCAGCTGTGGTCGTTTTACCGGATTGGGGTCCAGACACAATGACAACATTGCCACCCTCGATAATGAATGGCACCCCATAACATTGGACAGCCTTTGGAATCTCAAATCCTGTAAAAAGAAAATTATTTCCAATCAATATTGCCCCATTTGCAAGTAATTAACAGTGCTACTTTCCATTTGAAGCAATGCATTTTAGTATTTTCTCATTTAGCTTCATAGCTTCAAATGTATTTACAACACTGACAGACTTGTTTGTCACGAAGTTCCTTTCATCATCTTGGCTGGCTTCTTGAGACTCATCAGTCGTACTTAAAGGAGAAAAGGCGTTAATATATGGCAAATTGGCAAATAATACAACAACAATTAACAAAATTGTAATGATCAATTGGTATTGGCAAAGCCAACAGAACGACGACAAATTTGGAGGAAATACTAAATTATGTCACTATAAATACAATATTATTTTAACTGATGCAATTATAATGACTTAAAAAAAGCATCGCCGATGTTTGTATGTTCGAACAGTTGTTAAACATGCTGAATATTGTGATCGTTAATCGGCCGCTTATGGCTTATTATACAATAATTGCATAATAAACAAACGGACACTTGGCCCATAATTTGCAAATCAGCATAACTTATCATCAAGTTTCAAATTGTACCGATTGCTATATGTGTTTATTGTATATAAAAATTGTAGTCTACTCCAAAGTGCCTTTCACTAGAGTAAAAGTTTTTGTCCAAATGTATTACCTGGCATCCAAAAATTTTACGGGATATCTTGAAGAATATTTGGTAGCTATTCCAACATCAATAACTTGATTGGAAATCATTAAAACTTGGGTATCTGCAGGCAAATATTTACATACGCAGTCAACTAGTGGGCTAATTCCCCTCTTAATAAAGCTCATGACGTCGTCCATGATCATCAAATGTATTCCTGTAGTGCGCAATTCATTTCTGTTTATCATTTCCAATATGCTTTCAGGTGTGCCACACATGATTGTTTCTCCTCAAAAAAAAAAAAATGTTTAAATGGTTAAAAAAAAACTTTTTGTTAATCAGTGTTTTAAATTTAACACTCACTGTTTATAGAGATTCCTAATTTCTGAATTACATTTTGCAACTTACGCGACAATTTGTCAGACGATGAGAGATATAATACTTGAGTTTCCATACGAGCTACATCAACCATTTGCAGGGCAGAAATTGCAATTGTGCTTGGAGAACTTGCTATTGGTAGATTTTGGAGTATGACATTACATCCTTCCGCAATATGCTTGATACAAAGACGTTGCCAAATGAGTCGAAACTTATAACCTAAATAAAAACAAAGTAAATAATTTATATTGCTCTTATATCAAAGATACACTGAAACTTGGCTACAAAAGATAGAGAATTTCAACTGAGACATCTCAACTGAGATGGTCTGAACCATAATCGGCACGCATGTGAGTGAGTGTTGTATTAGACCTGTAATACAACACTCAGCACCAAATGTCGACGATGGTCTTTAATTGAACTAGTTGATGTTGATGTTGTTGTTGTTGTTGTATGCCCTTGCTCATGAAGGACTCCATCGGGTACGTACAACCGGCTGCCATGGGATTGTACCAGTGTTCAATTAAAGTGGCAGCTATATCAACTTGTTTATTCGACACAAATTTCGGAAACTGTATAATGTCACGGAATGTATAAAGTATTCGCTGTTCTCGTTTGAAATCAATATCTTTTATTTTTTATTTCCATTTTGTACTGCAAAGCAAACAAGGCCCATTACACCAATAAACCTTATAAAATTAAGCCTGAATTGTAAAACTCAAGTTCGTGTTATATTGTAGATTCATACAAACAATTAGGATGAATTCAAGTTTTTGGCTCCCCAGTCATCACAAAACAAACAGAGGGTATAGAAAAGTATTAAGCTGGAGAAATCAAATACTAAGCCTTGGTTTAATTACACTATTAGGAATTTTATTATGTAAGAGGGATCTAGCCTACTCCAGGTGGAATCGCTTTAAAGCGCCTGAACTTGATGAGGAATACCGCATGGCAAGAAAAAAAGCTAATGCACTCATTACCCTCCTCAGTTGCCCCTAATATACTGGTGGTCCCAAACTGGAAAATTTGTAACATGTCACAGGACATATCATCAGGGGCAGGGAATGTCATAACTTATGACTCTTAAGTATTTTTTAAAAAGTCGCTTAGGTTAGGTTGAAAAGAGGGTGCAGATATTAATCCGCCCATGCCACTATGGACATACACCTAAGCCAGAAATTGGCTTGTTGTGCGCTCCAAAAACTATAAAGTAACCTCTAAAAAGAAAATTTTAAGTTAGGTATTCCGTGCGACTTACATTATCGCTAATTGTCTTCAATACCACTCCCATAAGTTGGTTCATGTATGGTATTGTGTCTCCACCTAAGTGCCGGTATCTGTTAGACGCGAAAGCCGGGCAATGACAAAGGAAATGATCCAACGTTTCATCATCTTCCCCGCATGCCCTACACATGCTATGTGTCCCGTTATCTTCTTGCTTTGTCTTCTCACGATCTGGATCGCCCCATAGGATTTTCGCGTTCCTACCGACCGTTTCGCTGTTCCACAATGTTGCATGCGCATTCGTCGCACACACCCTTGACTCGGACTGCGTCGACCCAGCAGTGCCTCGCACTCGACTTCAAGGTTAATCTCAGGTATCCGATCGGAAACCTCTTCCTTTCCTTCCAGGTTTCCTATCGTCGCCTCGATTATACCGCGATGGTATGAGCTGCTCCCATCCGCAATCCATTCTCCCATCGCCTGAAGTCTCATAGCCGCAGTGGCTGCCTCACACTTAATCTGTATGTCGATGGGTCGGATATCTAGAATAGTCTCCAGTGCCCTAGTGGGGGTGGTCCTCATCGCTCCGCCTATGCCTATGTTCTCTGAACCTGTTGTATGGTCCTTATGTTGCACTTTTTCTCCAAAACAGTCCACCAAACTACGGAGGCGTCAGTAAGAATTGGTCTAATCACGCTCCTGTAGAGCCAGTGGACTATCCTCGGATTCATGCCCCATTCCGAGCCTACGGCCCGTCTACATAGTGCCAAATATCTGTGAGCCTTCTCTGTACGTTTCTGAATGTGACACTTCCAATTCAGTTTCCTGTCCAAGATCACACCTAAGTATTTGACCATGTCAGATATCGAAATCGTCTTATTGAGGAAACGTGGTGTATTAAATTGGCCCACCTTCGTCTTCCTCGTGAACAGGCATATTTCAGTCTTCTCTGGGTTAACATTGATGCCTCTGTGTCTAGCTTAGTCACATGCCATATGCAAGACCCTTTCGGCACTCCTGCATAGCTCGTCCGGATGCTTACCCCTTAGAAGTAATATAACAACGTCTGCGTAGCAGACGTGTTCAAATCCCTCCTCAGTGAGCATACATAATAGGTCACTTATGGTGGTCACCCATAGGAGTGGCGATAAAATGCCACCCCTGTGGCGTGCCCTCTGCCACTTTCTCCCTTATATTTATGCCATGGGACACACAATTTATCCACCTGTTCCTTAGTATATGGGTTATGGTTCCTTAGCATATGGAGCTAATGGATCTACTTTTATTTTTGTTTTATTATTTTCAAAAATTCTTTTTAATAATTTTTTAGGTTTATTTCCCTATATTTTTACTAGCACTAGTCATTTAACTTTAACTTTAACTTTAACATTAGCCTTTATCTTTATGACTATGTTTCATATTATTTGGATGAATTAATAACACTCAACATATATTTATTTGCTCATTTAGTTCCTCAGGGAACTTCAGCAATTCTTATACCATTTATAGTATGTATTGAAACTATTAGAAATATTGTTCGACCAGGAATATAATCGCTGGACACTTATTATTTACATTATTAGGATATACAGGTTCTTCATTATCAACTACTTTATTAGGATTCTTATTAATTACTCAAATTGCATTATTAGTTTTAGAATCAGATGTAGCTATAATTCAATCTTATGTATTTGCTGTTTTAAGAACATTATATTCTGGAGAAGTAAACTAATGTCAACCCCCTCAAATCACCCATTCCATTTAGTAGATTATAGCCCATGACCATTAACTGCTTCAATTGGTGCAATAACTGCAGTTGTAGGATTAGTAAAATGATTCCATCAACAAATAATAGCAATCCCATGGCAGTCGGTTGTACGTGCCGGATTGACCCGATGGAGTTCTCCAACGGCAAGGGCTGCGCCGCCTCGGTGTACAACACACTGCTACAACAACAACAACAACATGTTCCTTAGCATATGGTTTATCCAGTCTCTAAGGACCGGGTCCACCCGGTACTGGTCTAAGGATTGGATAAATGTGTCGGTCTGCACATTGTAAAAAGCCCCCTCAATGGCAATGCATATCGCCAATGTGTACGTTTTGGCACCGAAGTCTTCTTCTATTTTATGCATAACCACGGTGTCTCTGTACATGTCCTCCGTTGTCTCTGTTCTCACTCCCATGTCGTCTACGAAAGTTTCAGTTTGGACATGGGTTTTTAAGAGAGAGGTGGCGTCATTAACGCTATCGCAGAAAAGCATCCAGGAGGCACTTTTTGCCGCTATGGTAATCTTATTGTATTCCTTGAGCCGTGTGTAATACACATCCAAATAAACTTGCGCTTTTTTACGACGTACTCTGTTAAAAAGTCTGCGGAACTCTTTCCCAATATTGCGAATCTTCCCGGCCATCCAGGACTATCTTCGAAGGACCCCACCAGTGCAGTCGTAATCCTGTTGACATTTTCGTCAATGTCTTCTATGCCCAATTAAATTATCTTGCCAAAGAAGCCTTCCGAATTTTGTCCAGTGTGTTTTCAACTTATTCCGAAAGCTTATCGAATTCGGCGCTGGCCGTGCTATTTTAAACCTAATGCAGCGATGGTTAGAGAAAGAGTGTTCCATGGAGACCCTCCAATCCTGAACCCCATCAATTAGATTTTCCGAACATATCGTCACATCTAATACCTCCTCCCTAATCCTATTAACAAAGGTAGCGGTGTTACCAATATTAAGTGTTATTTGGTCGTTAGTATTCAAGAACTCTGGCAGGGCTTGGCCCCGCTTATTAGTGTTGGTGCTACCCAACGAAATGTGGCAAGAGTTCGCATCGCACCCTATTAGTACCTCGTTTCCTGTCTGTCTTGCTTTCCCCACAAGCCGTTGCAGCTCCCACGTCGGAGCTGCAACGGCTTGAAATGTCAGTTCTATCCCGTCCAGCATCCTGCACTTTCGTCCGGTTACACTGCCGGTACATACTCCTCTGTCTACTTCGTCGTGCACCGGATCGCTTTCTCGGTCTGCTTATGAGCTTAGCAAAGCCATCGCTCACTTCTGCCGTCATCTCGATGACCTCATCTCCCGATTCGGCTGCGAAGACTGTTTCATTGACACAGTCGCTGTCTGAATCCGAGTCAGAAACACCACCTTTACTTAGAGGCTGGGGACGAACTATGCATCCCTCTGCTTTATCCGTCTCTTCCTCATTAATTAGTCTGACGACTAGTTGTGCGCTTGAAGCATTACTTTTGAATACAGATAATAGGTAGTACCTATTCCGAGATACGGATATATATATATTTTTTTTTTCTTTGAGGAACGAAATAAAAACACGTCCGCTTCACTCAAAGGCTACAAAAGTCTCTTAATTATTGTTAAAAATTGCTTATCCGTTAAATATATTTGCTAACTAATGCAATCTCTCTTAAAAATACTTGCAAAATATACTCATCCTTTCCAAAGTGTCCCAGGACCTATCCCACGTTGTTAGAATGGTGGCACATCGTCACCTCGAGCGACAAACCTTTATAGGGACCGGTGGAGGGTTATAAACTATATCGGAATTGGAAAATTCAAGGCAATTTGTAACTGCGGCAAACTGGCAAACTAATTACCATGCAGATATAAACGAATTGAATGAAACTTTTGTTAATATTCCTACCTTTTATATAGACTCGACTATTTAGCAAGACACTAGTAAGCTCCCGGAAAGCACAAATGTCGATTGCAATTTTGAGTTTAGATGTGTATCGTACGACCAAGTTTTACATAGTCTTAGATCAGTCAAGTCAAATGCTATCGGTCTTGAAAACATTGACCCAAGATTCATTAGAATACTTCTTCCTTACCTTCTACCTTATTTTACTCATCTCTTTTATTCAATTCGAATCTCTAGTGCATATCCGACCATTTGGAAAAGATCAAAGATAATCCTAATCCCTAAGTGGAATAGGGATTTCCGTTCGATTTCTATATTTTGTTACCTCTCCAAAGTTTTCGATAGCATTTTGCATAAACAAATGTCGGAATATCTCCAACATGAATCCTTGTTGTCCGATAGACAATCCGGGGTTCGTGTCCATCATAGTTGCGTTAGGGCATTATTTAAAGTTTCGGAATCAATTAGAAGTGAATTGCCGTTGGCGATGTTAGTTTTCTCGTCCTACCACATCATTCAAAGGCTTTCGACTCGGTTGATCATCATAACTTATGATCATCATATGAAACTCAGAAGATTTTTCAATTTCAGCGCTACTTCTATCAAATTGGTTGAATCATACCTTAGTAATCGGCAACAGTCAGTGTATGTATGGGATTCACTATCAGAGCCAATTCTATTGTCCAAGGGAGTTCCACAAGGCTCAATAATTGGTCTGCTCCTTTTTCCACTCCACGCAAACGATTTTCCTACACAGCGGATGATGGTCAGTTATTCCTTTGCGGCTCTATTAATAATATTAGTGAATGCGTTGCAAAACTCAACGAGGACCTGTCCTGTGTCTATAAGTGGACAAAAGTAAATGGTTTATTTCTAAACACCCAGAAATCTAAAGATTTAGTTTACGAGACCTGGATATCACTATAAATCAACAGAAATTCGATATTGTGTCTGGTGCTAAGAATTTAGGTGTGATTTTTAACAGTTCATTAACTTGGTCAAATCACATAAATGATGTAGCCGGGCAGACATATGCAAAGCTGCGTGCACTGTCCCATTCCCCCCCAATTCGCATTCTGTTAGCAAACACATTTCTAATTCCAGGTCTGATCTATGGGCGTGAACTTTTTGCAAACTGCGTTTCACTTAGCCAAAGAAAATCAAATGTATTATTCAACAGCATTATTAGGTATGTCTATGGTATAAGAAGATCTCAACATACAATATTTCTTACTTGGCTACTTCCCTTCATGGTTGCAGCTTCGACAATCTACCAAGAACTCGAACTAGACACATTCTCCCCACATGCCACAGCAATTTGCGATAAAGTCAAAAGTAGAAACAATGTCCTCAAGTCACTTGCCGGCAGCACTTGGGTGCAGACAGAGAAACCCTGTTGACCACGTACAAAACAATTGTCTGGTCTGTGGTAAGATATGCAGCGCCACTGTGGTCTCGGCAGCTCTGTGACATGCAGTGGAATAATATCTGTCTGATCTGTCAGAATGCCGCCCTCCGAACTGCGACGGGCTGTCTCCTTAGTTCTCATGTGGACCACCTCCATCAGGAGACAAAGATCCTACCAGCGCAAAGACATAACTACGTGCTGTCTAAAGGCTCCATTACACGGCATGTAGTTGTCTTATGACATGTCAAATTTAGCACATGTTGAGTTGTAAATGTCGTGTGATACAAACGAAACTAACATATGAAAATCACTTTTCAAAATAGCATATGTAATTTGTTTCGATTAGAGCGTGCTCTATTCCTTCTGACAAAAAAAATAAAGAAATTAGCGGTTTTTGTTGTCAGTCGAATGAAATCAAGCCCAAATTAAATTGTTTTCACAAATTTATGATTTAAACAGCTTTCTCATAACTTGAACAAAAATCAGCTTTTGCTCAAATTTTTAGGCTATGTCATACGAAAACAATAACATCAGGTGTGATAGCAAAAGAAACGAGACAAGACGGAATGTGCCAACTGCAGAGAATAAGTCTTCTCCCCATCGCATACAAGATACTCTCGATGACCGTACTGTGGGAAAGATTAAAACTTAATGTCAATGCGATAATCGGGCCCTATCAATGCGACTTTAGACCTGGTGAATCCATCCTCGACCAGATACTGCGCCAAAAGACCCGAGAAAGACAAATCAACACCTACCACCTCTTTGTTGACTACAAAGCCGTCTTCGATACTTCTTTACGTACAAAGTTATCTCAATCCATGTCTGCGTTTGGTATCCCTGCAAAATTATTGTAATAAGACTCTGCAGGATGAGAACCATTTAATACCAAACGAGATTTCAGACAAGGAGACAGCCTATCGTGTGATCTCTTTAATATCCTGTTGGAGAAGAATATACGAGATGCAGATGTGAATAGATATGGCACACCGGAAGTAGTAACTGCAGCCTTTGAAAGAATCGAAAGAGAGTCAGTGGAAATGGGTTTGGCGGTAAATGGAGATAAGACCTAATGGATGGTTCCAACTCCCAAAAAGCCTTGCACAACCGAGCAGATAAAGAAAATGGAGAAAGTTGGGAACCACAACTTTGAGACAGAAACGAATGACACCAGTTTTGAGATTAAGCGAAGAATAATACTGGCAAACAGATGCTACTTTGGACAAAGTAAGCCGTTTAGAAACAAGGCCACCTATACAAGACACTGGTACTACCCGTGCTTTTATATGGTTCTGAAGCATGAGAAGTTGTGAAAGTAATGGAGAATATAGGCGACGTATGAACCACAAGTTGTATGAGCTGGATGACGACGATAGCAAAGTTACACGCATCAAATTACAACGGCTGCGTTGGCTAGGTCATGTTGTCATAATGGGTGAAGAAGCTCCAGCAAAGAAGTCTTTGAAGGTAAACACGGTGGTTCACGCAAACCGGGAAGACCAAAAGCCCGATGGAAAGATCAAGTTGTGGGAGACACCTCGAAACTTGGTGTCAGAGATTTGAGAATAAGCGCAGAAGATCGAGGCGCTTGGAACGCTATTCTATGTTCGGCTAGTGGAACAAATATTCTGTCATAGCCAATTAAAGTAAAGTAAGTAAAGTGCAGCAATAAATGGATAAAGGAAATGTGTGATATGATATTTATGAAAAGATTATGAATTTTGAGGTGATTAAATCTGTCTAGTCTAGATATGCATACCATTTGATTTCGTAATTTTAATACTAAATTCTTGCACCAACTTCTAATGGCCATATGGTATGATGTGTATGTGTTATACAAATTGGATTGGGATGCCATTAACTCCTACAGACTTTGACCTGACCTTGCTCATAGCTTCAAAAAGTTCAAGCTCATTCACAGAGCGAAATGAGAAAGATGAATTTGAGTTGAAAACTTCTGAAATGAAAATACGTCGCCTGAAGAATTATTAGTAGCATAGAAATCATTAACAGTATCAACATCTAAATCAATCAATCCCTACATTCACCACCAACACATCTGGAGCTCCGAAGACATCTTCACAAGCCAGCAAAAAAAGCTTTCTCTTTGCTTTATGCATTACAGACTTATCCATATTACAATGTTTACAGTAATTTGTCCAATATTGGTCAGAGCGATCCAACTGGAAAGCAGAAAAGGATAGATCACAAAGCAACCTAGCAAGCCTAATTTCATTAGAATCAATCCAGTTGTCAGTATTGCCAAGCCTTTTCCTAACCACAAGTACACAAGAGAACAGAATATAAACAAGTTAAACCGTGCTATGTTCGGCCGGGACAAACCTTATATAGCTGTTAGAAGTCATAGAAAAACACCACCTACAAAATTTTAACCAAATCGTGTAATAATGTAATTATTTTCCAGTGGCGTCATTAATGTCTTGGCTGCACCTGAAATTTCGCTACAGGTGCATACTCAGCTCAAGCAGAAAAATGTTTTTTTTTCTGCTTCAGCAGTGGTAATCGCAGACGAACGTGATTGGATTCGTTCGTAGACGGGATGACAGCTCCTCAGTCACGTTTGGCGACTTAACCGTGACTGATCCGAAGAGATGCGCCACACTGTTCAACAGGCATCCCAAGAGTGACAGGGCAAGGAGGAGCCATTCCCCATATCCGTGGTATCTGAGCCGATGCACAGCCATCACAATTTACCGTATGCAAAGTTACAAATGTCATCCGTGGCGCCAAATCATCTAAGACGTTGGGCCCCGTCGGAATCTCTACACTGATGCTGAAGAATCTGAATTTACCTGGAATGAGTTCCTTACTAATGTCCTTAACTTGTCTTTGAACACTCTTATAGTTGCCGATGTCTGGAAAATGGACTGCTACTGAAGCCTGGAAAGGACCTGAGTTTGGGGAGTCGTACAGACCGATCCCCTTTCTCTCACCAGTAGCAAAGACGCTTGATGCATTACTCCTCCCGAGTCTCGTTGTAGAATTTCCACTCGCCGAGCATCAACATGGATTTCGAAGACTGCATAGCACAACAACTGCTTTGCATGCCATCGCCGCACACATTTTCCGAGGCTTCAATCAGCCCAGGCCATATGATAGGACGATCCTCGTGGCTCTGGACCTATCGAAGGCATTCGACACGGTCAGCCATGCTAAACTATTAGAGGTCATCACCATCACGTCCCGTGATATCTCCACCCCCTTCAGATGGCATAGAGATCGTATCATATGCGGACGATTGTACGACCATGGCATCAGACCCCCACCCATTGTTTACATCTGCGATAGGTTGAACGTCTACCTCAGGGAACTTGCCTCACATTACTCTGCAAGAAATCTGATAATATCTGCCACATTGTTCACTACAAATACGCGTGGGGTGAATGCCGAGCTGACTGCGATGGTCTATGGAAAAATGATTCCGACCATCAAGTGTCCCAAAATACTTAGCGTCACATTTGACAGCTTTTACACATTCTCTCCACATCCCACAGCAATTTGCGATAAAGTCAAAAGTAGAAACCTTGTTGACCACGTACAAAGCAATTAGCCGGTCTGTGGTAAGTTATGCAGCGCCAGTGTGGTCTCGTTAGCTTTGCGCCATGCAGTGGAATAATATTCAGGTTTGACAGAATGACGCCCTCCTAACTGCGACGGGCTGTCTCCTTAGTTCTCATGTGGACCACCTCCATCAGGAGACAAAAATCCTACCAGTGTGAAGACATAACTACATGCTGTCTAAACAATTTCTTTCGGGCTGCTTTCGTAGAGACCATCCAAATCATATTCTTGTGGATAGATATCCATATAAATATATATACATATATGTATATAAAATAACACATTTTAAAACATTAAAAACACGTAGTCACCACGTTTGATTACGCCTTCGAGCAAATCCTCCCTGAGGTTTAACTCAATCACAGATTTTATTACGTTGGATGCCATCACACTTCTCAAAGACAGCTCACTGGTATCGCAGTTTCTTGAGTTTATGAGTAAATAGATCGACAATGAAGCTGTTTAATTTGAACGATTTTATTACTGGTCCACTTGTATTTATTGTAGAACTCTCCAAGCGTACTTCCCCAGTTTCATTGAAATGCTGCGATGATTGAGGCTGTGTGTCGAATTAGGGATTCCAAAGTCGAATTTCGACTACACGATTAGTCAAAGTCGACTTTCAATGATTAAAAAGTCGAATAATCGATTTTGAAGACGAAAAGATATCTGCACAGAGATATTTGTCTAAAATTTTGCAAGCGACATTTTCTCAGCATGGTAAAATTATATTCCAATCCGTGGACGAATCGAACAATATAAGGGTACATTTCACAAATAGAGATTTTTGCACCGAATTCGGCGAAGTCTAGATGAAATTTAGAATAGATAGACTCCGATTTTGTGCAGGATTCACTAATAGAAGGTTAGGTCACATGTGAAACATAAAGTGGATAGGCCCCATGAACATCATTAAGGATGTCAAATCTGCCGATTGAAAATGTCATCATATAGGAGAAAAGGTAAACAAAGAATGAATGCAAAAAGAAAACAAGTTGACATCCTTAATGTGAAGTACTGCCAAAAATGTCAAAAAAATTGTATGTCAGCTGATCGCTTGGCTTAACCTTATTCAGTGAATCCTGGATTTTGTGAAGACGGTCTGTTTTCATATTTAATTTCATTTTTGAAAAATGATCTTTGATAATACCGGGTACATAAAATCGGATAGAATAAGTTCATTCTAAGTTTTATTAAAAAAGCATTTACTTTCTTTTAAAAAATCCGCAATTACTTTTTAGGCAACCCAATAGTTTAAAGTCGTTTAGGTAATATAAATCATTTCAAGCATTATTTCAATTACAAGTACAAGGGGAAAGTAAACGGAAATGTGGAAAATTTTGCAATAAGCCATATTAGCTTTAAGATAGCGGGGTGGTTTCTATATAAAAATATTTCGTAATAACTCCCCTTTATGAAAATACAAAGAAATGATTCTATCTTTATGGCAAAAGTCTACAAAGACTTATAGGATATAGAAAATTATTAAGAACATTTTGGAAATTTTCGACAAATAGTCGAAACGTCTACTTTTTGGAAAAGTTGACGTTTTGCAAGAATAAGTCGAAAAATCGACTTTTGCTACTTTGATAAAAGTCTAAAAGTCGACTTTTCGTACCAACTTGGGATCCCTATGTCGAACGGTGGCAAAGTTGTAGGGATAGTAAAAATATGACGTTCAATGTGTTGAATAATTTTTGAGTAGCCCAGCGACTAGCAAGGCGAATTTAAAAAGGTGGTCTCACGCGAACAGCTGTTAACAGCCGGCCAGGTTTGACGGTATTAAGGTGACAGCTTTTTGTTTGCATTCTCTTTGTTGTTATCTTCTTTTTCGCATATGCTCTGCTCACGTACGCACACGTTTACACACACGCACACAAATCTATTTGTGTGTGTTGGTAAAACGTCAATCAGCTTGATGGCAAGATGGCGGATAGCACCATATGATTTGTGGTTGTTGTACAAATGAAACCACCTTTAATTGTTTCGCCATGGTAAAAACCAAGGCGGATTAAATAAGGCAGTCTCACGCGAGCAGCTGTTAACAGCCGGCTAGGTTTGACGGTATTAAGATGTCAGATTTTTGTTTCGATTCTCTTTGTTGTTATCTTCTTTCTTGCATATTCTCTGCTCATGTATGCACACGTATACATACAAGCACACGAATTTCTTTACCTGTGTTGGCAAAACGTCGATCAGCTTGGTGGTAAGATGGCGAATTGATATGATTTGTGGTTGTTGTACAAATGAGACCACGTTTAATTGTTTCGCCATGGGTATAAATGTGACGTAAAGTGTGGTAAATATTTTTTGAGTAGGCCAGGGGCTAACATGATATAATTACCAGGTAATGTGCCGTAAACAGCTGAGTAAAATATTTTCTCGCGTGCACTATCTGTCAACGAGTTTTGGTTTTGTGTGTGTATTATTGTTAGGAACCGTAAAACACACAAACAACGAAAAATGGCGCGAACTAGTAACATACACAAAACAGAGTTGCACTAATCGCAGATTATAATATATAGCAAGATATATTCATTTACAGGTAAAAGCTGTTGCCCAACAAGAAAATATTGAGTGCACTATCTGCCAAAATCAGTGATTAGTGCAACTCAGATTTTGTGTATGTTATTAGTTCGGGCCATTTTTGTTGTTTGTGCTTATTATGGTTCTTAACTACAATACACACACAACCAAAACTCGTTGACAGATAGTTTATTTCGCGAGAAAAAATTTTACTGAGCTGTTAACGGTACGCCACCTGGTAATTATGTCATGATAGATAATGCACTCAATATTTTGTTGTTGGGAAACTGCCACTATCTGTAAATGAATATACTTTTCGGGCTAGTAGATATTTGATAGCACAGCCAATTTTGAAATTTCATTTAAACGACTTATTTGTTTGCATTTTCTTTGTTATTTTCTTCTTTCTCGCATTTGTTTGCGTGCGTTGGCAAAACGCTGATCAGCTTGATGACAAGACGGCGGATTCCACCATACGATTTGTGGTTTGTTTCTCCATGATGAAAATGATCATGACATAATTGCAAGGTAGTGTACCGTAAACAGCTGAGTACAATTGAGTACAATTTGTCGCGAAGTTCACTATCTGTCAACGTGTTTGGTTGTGTGTGTATTACATTTAAAAACCATAACATGATGAAAATGATCATGACATAATTACAAGGTAGTGTACCGTAAACAGCTGAGTACAATTGAGTACAATTTGTCGCGAAGTTCACTATCTGTCAACATGTTTGGTTGTGTGTGTATTACATTTAAAAACCATAACATACACAAACAACGAAAAATGGCGCGAAACATACTAAAAATCAGAGTTGTTCTAATCACTGATTTTAACAGATAGTGCACTCAATATTTTGTTGTTGGGCAACTGTCAATACCTTCAATTACTATATATCTTAAAAATGAACGAAACTTATGCCAGGTAAACAAACTATTGACGCCGTTATAGAAAAATCACTAAACGGCGGCGCCTTTATTTCAATAAACTACAACCACAAAACTGTACTTTTGTCCTTTATTGTTAAATTACAACCTTTTAGAATCCCGTTGCCAATGAAAACAATTTTTTTTTATCTAATGCCAAATGTCGTTTAAATTTAGTGACGTCTGCCCACAATGTAGGCGGCTAAGTTATGCCGCACGGAAGTTGGTTATCAAAACGCAAATGAATATAATTACAATTAAGGCTGGTACTACGTTTTTTCTGTGGTTTGACAAGGTTACCCCATTTGATTTTTTGTTGGGTTTCTTTGGCCAAAATGTTGCCATTTACATAAAAAAAAATAATATGGCAGCAACCAATTTATCAGCTGCTCACGTACATGCTTACACACAAACGTGAGTGTGTGGACCGTACGCAAAATCATATATATAATTTCAACCAAAACCCACCCCCTCGAAATTAATAAATATTTAAAACCCAAAACTGTTTAAAGAGAAACGAATCGTGCTATTATTTGTAAAAATAATTCGATTTTGTAGTATTTTTGTTGGTACAAGTTGAATAAACACAACTTTCCAAAACCTTTGGAAAGTTGTGTGGTTTGTACAACAACCACAAATCGCGACGATCATCTTGCCATCAAGTTGATCGTCGTTTTGCCAACACACGCAAACAAATTTGTGTGCGTGCATGAGCGGAGAATATGCGAGAAAGAAGATAACAACAAAGAGAATGCAAACAAAAATCTGACATCTTAATACCGTCAAACCCGGCCGGCTGTTAACTGCTGTTCGCGCGAGACCACCTTATTAAATCCGCCTTGCTAGTCCCTGGGCTGCTCAAAAATTATTCAACACATTGAACGTCATATTTTTACTATCCCTACAACTTTGCTACCGTTCGCCACACGCTGTAAATTATAATGCAATGCAAATGATATGTAAAAACCTGTAAAATCCAAACAAAGCATTTCAAAGGATTTGCATAGAACTCTGGAATTACAAAATTTCATCTGCTGGGCTAATGACATTACCTTGTAGAAATTTGCCTAGGTCCAAAGCATGGTTGAATTAACAAGGTTGGCTCACTTGCCCAACAACAACGAAATCAACTATACAACCCTGTGGTGATGGTGGCGCTTATTTCCACTAGGATATAAAATTGTTGGACATTTCCTAATTGACATTCTAGTTGTTTTTTGCATTACCATGTGTAGCAGCCACAAGATCAAAAGATTTTTGATTCAAAGCGTGTATATTATATATTAAAATGTGAACAAATTTTAAATCCATACCAATCATTTGACGTTCTAGGGGGAATTGGAAACAACTCTGGAGTTGGACAATTCCATCAGCTGGGCAAGTGAGCCAACCTGGTTAATTCAACCATGGTCTAAAGTGTACGGAATCCCTACTTCAGACATATGTTTGAGAAAACTTTGGCAATGGTAACTCTGGCTAGCAAAAGTTAAGCGATGAGTTAAAGTTCTAAAAGCGATGAATAACAATGTTAATAACCAATTCTCAGTGTTGTTACCATCAAATAAAATTGATAAAAAAACAAAATGCACACTAAAGTCATTATACCAAGAAAACACGATCCATAATAATCAAAAACTGAATCAGAACCCTAAATCAACGTCGACTTGCTAAACAAGTGACCGGTGGTTGTGGTGGTGTGGTGTACGTGCCAATCGTAATGTATGTGATGGACACCAAAATAAATGATGTTAACGCGATTAACCGGGAGCAGCAGTTCGAACGATTAACAAATGATGAAGATGTTAGTTTACTGCGACAGCCCATGAGAACGGCCCTCAATGGCTTTTTGGAAGCCAAAAGGGCGTACGAAAATGGTACCGATGAGGTAAGTTTGAGTAATATTGGTAATATGTTGCGGTCGCAGAGGTGGTTCACTGCATGTACATATTGGTTATAAGAGCGTATTATTGAAAGGCAAATGTTCAAAAACATACTGACGTAAATTTTTCGAGTACCAACTCAACAAATAGGCGAGTTGCAAGGAATTTCCGTGATTTATTCCCAATGAACAGATATTATTGTCGTCTGTATTCTTTTGACCTCCTTTTTTTATTTAATTTTTTTCCTACATTTCATGTATACGCCGGTGTGTACGTATGTGTGATTTATTATTTGCTATGCATTTCCAGGTCCGCCGTCTGCTCTTACATGAATGTTTTCTTCTTTACGAATGTAATGTGTGCCGCAATATCTTTCGCAGCTTGGTCAACTTCATCAGTCACAAGCGCAACTACTGTAAGCGGCCGTTCGAGGGAAATAACCGCTCCTTTTCGGTAAGTTTTAAAAATAGCCTTTGGATTGGAAACTCCCTTTGCACACTAGTATCTGTATGTACCATGACATATGTTTAGGTATGTGAAAATTTATCTTTATGATTATTGAAGACGGGCGAAGGGAATGGATTTATGCACCCAAAGTTACATAACAAGTTAGAGGTTTTAGTCAATATCTCTAAATTTCCTCACAAAATGAGGAGAATGTTGTGAGCGTAGTAGCTATGGGGGAGGTGCAGAGGTTTTTATTCTTTTACCATTCGTAAGTCACCCACCATTTCACGGAATCACAGAGAACGTTTGCGATTTGAAAAATGATTGCAGAAATCCAAAAAAAATGAGTCCCTGAATGCAGTGATACAGCAACCTTGCTCTCTTTGGTATGTTGTGTATGATTTTAGTGTATTTTTGTATACCCCAATATGCAGAGAAAAATAAGTAAGCTCGATTCTCATTTCTAGAGCCTTTGCAAAGACTTTTATTAAGCAATTCAATCAATGTTCACCATATATGTTTACGCCTACCTCTATGAATTGATGAAATCAGATATGGATGGTCCCGTTTTCACTTTTACAGCTGTACAAGTTATGACCGAGCTGCACGAAATTTGGTAAGGATTGATTGATGGATGCAGGTAAGTGCATCCAACTGCATCAACTCCCTGATATCGTACATTAATCCATTTTTTTACCCTACACCACCACTGTGGTACAGTGGTGGTGTAAGTATACCGATCGATCCAGAATCACTTTCTGATTCGATTTAGCCAAGTCCGTCTGTGAGTCCATATATTCTTGTAATCAAAATGCAGGTCGTATTTATTGTTGTCGAACGAACGCTCCTATATATGTATCGTCCGATTTTCACTTAAATGGCCGCAGTAGAATTTAGAATTTTCAACACAACATTTTTTCAACATTTTTAACACATTTGCAAAATTTCATCAAAATCGGTTCAGATTTAGATTTAGCTCCCATATATATGTATCGCCCGGTTTGCATTTAAATAAATGGCCGTAGTAGCTACAATTTTCAACTGATCTGGACAAAATTTGGCACGGATTGTTTTGCTACTGATCTTAGCATATCTACTAGATTTCTTCAAAATCGGTTCAGATTTGGTTATAGCTCCAATATATATGTATCGCCCGATTTACACTTAAAAGGCTGTAATAAACAAAATTTGCGACCGATCTGCACAAAAAATTGGCATGGAAAGCAATCCTACTTACTGATCTTAACCTATGTGCGACATCTCATCAAAATCGGTTCAGATTTTATTATATTTATCGCCAGATTTGCACTTATATGGCCGTTGTAACAACAAATTTCAAACCATCTGTTTAATAGTCGATTCAGATTTAGATATAGCTCTCATATACATATATATTTATATATTGCCCGAATTTATAATTGAAGTCGGCTCCGCCCGACTGAAAAGCTGCAAAATATCTCGCCTTGTCGTATCTAGCATCATAGGCGGCACTCAGTATTTAAGCAAGAGCCGGTTCCACGACTGCAGTTGCAACTACTCCGTGTGGACCATCCGGTGGCCGCGCCCCATAGATCCCAGCTAAGCTTCTCGTGATAAGGAAGACCACTACACAGATTGGAGCTTAAAGTTCCGGCCTGTATGATGCTCATACAATAGTTATCCCGCGTCGGGGGAGATAGTAGTAGTTGACAGTAGTGTACAAAATGACATAAGAGTTGTTTGCAAATTTCTAGTTTTAAACAGTTGAAAAATTTGAAATTATTTCTTATAATTTGATTTATTTATTTTGTATAGGATTACAGCTCGAATATTATTATACAGTCAACAGATAGACCTACTGAGCCATGGTTCAATAAGAGCCGCAGCACTGGTTCATCGCCAATACCATCCAAAGTATCGACACGTGATCTAAGTAAAATAATTGAGCGTTTGAAAAAGGTGGATGTATCCGCTCAACCAGCAACCCAACATCATCCAACCGTACAGAAATCAAATGATCACGAATCGACTGAAGTACAGCCGCATAAGTCCGATGCAACAGCAAATGAGGAACGCCACAAGGATAATAGTAGTGACCCAATTTTACACTTGGAGTCAGTTCCAACATCATCACAAGCGGTCTATCAAACGTTTAAACCCATCAATGCATGTGATAGTATCAGAACTGAAGTCAACGAGGTGCATAATTTGTTGAGTAATCGAAATTCCATGATTGGGCCCGATGGAAAAGCCGTTATGAGCCAGTCATTTTGCCTTGTGGATGATCCGTCCAAGGCTTTAGACTGCGAAGCAGAGGGGACAGCACTATCACCGTTGAACGCCTTAGAAGAAATAAATCCATTAGGCAGGCGAACACATATAAGTTGTGATATCTGCCAGATCTCATTTCAAACACAGAAAACTCTCAGTATTCACATTCAAAAGAAGCACAGCTCATCTACATATGTTTTTCAATGTCCTACCTGCTCTATGACGTTCCTGCAGCCGGCAGCTGTCATTCGTCATTTGGCCAATGAACACAAGTAAGTTAGGAAGCAATTTTAACCTTACCTCTATTAAAACTGTACGTAATTTTGAATGACCGTTTGAAGATGGGCGCAGACCAGCACCAAAAAAAAAACCATATCAAGCGTTGTTGTTGCAAAAACTCGCTTAACCTTGATGAGGTTTCAATCAATTTTTATGTTTCAAAGCTTTACTGCATGCCACAGAGATTCGGCTAAAAACCGGCACGTCTTGAACGGATTTTTCTTGCGGCCAATAACGAATGTTTCACTTTTGCATTTTATTCAGATAATGCAACTTGAAGCCACGCATTGCTACAATGAAATTGTTTTGTGCATTCTAAAGAATACGACATGGGTTTTTATGTTCAAAATATTAATACAAATGTTCCCAACATGAAACGATTCACTTTCTTTTTGCACGTTTTGACTAACGTTCACTCAACAACAGCGACTACGGATGTTGTTTTAAGTCCATTCATTATTTTCGATGTTTTACAAAAAAAGATAGCGCATTTTTACTATTTGTATATGTATATACAGTCAGTCAAATAACTTTACGTACACCTAGTTTATTCAACAAAAAAAAAAAAAAAAAAACAGGCTGAAAATGCTCATGATGGAAAATTTCCATTCTTCAATTTTGCTGAATCACATATTCATCTAGCCAATACTTATAACTAAAGTTCAGATACCAACCGCTCTTATTTGCGCCCTAATATCTGTGAAAATGAAGAAAGCTAAAAAACCAATCAAAAACGTTTACGTACACAACACATTTACGCTACTTTGCGTGGCTTTGAGGAATTACAGACGAACTTCTCTATAGCGTTGCAGTTGGAGACTGGCGAAATACTACGCTATAGAGAAACTGACTAAAATTAGGTTCAATTTGACCTAAGTGCAAAACCAAACAAGCACGCAGTGGGAATCAAAAATTGTAAACAAAACCTGCCGTTTGGTTTACTTTCATGTTTCGAATGGTAATAAATAGATGAGATGTTAGCGAGATTATGTGCACAATTTGAAGGCCCTAGGTAGTGCGGGTCACAGATACATCTTGGCCCGCTCCTAAATCAAATCTTCATTGGTGGACCGATTTTTTAAATTTATGGAAACGAAAATTTTGAATTTTGCAGATATAACTATCCTCAAAAACAAAAAACACTTATGATTTTTTTACATAAAATACCCATTTCGGGCAACGATGCTTTTAAAATCGTCATTCTTTAGTAAATTGTCTGCGGAGGAGGCTCCAAATATTGTTTGGTGCAAACATTTTTTTAGGAAGCCTTTCTCGGCAAAAGTTCAAAATTCAAAAGTCGACATACCCGAGACCGGAAGAGAAATTGTACAGCTCAAGCGGTCTTTTAGGGAGTAGGGATTTTTGTGTACATTTTAGCAAACATTTTGGAAATCGTACCGCAAATTAAGATTTGGCAGCCCAAACACCGAGGTGACCAATGATAGGCGCCCAACCGAATTACCGCCTTGTAGTAATGTAGCACATAATTCTGAAATTTACTGGATACAGAAAACTGAGCATGGCGTTTCTGTTATTAAAATATTTGAGAGTGTTCAAATCGATATTCCTTCTTTTTTTAAAGCCTTTTCCAACTTTAGATATAAAATAACACTTTACGTCAATAGCTACTGCTTTACGTTTTGCCATTGTTTTGTCTGTCGTCCGTCTGACTACACGGCTTATTTTAAACTGGCATTTTTGCTTTTCTTGTTCGTAATTTCGAAGTGCTAGTGCTATTCTACACACCACGGTGGTTTTTGTTTTTGAACACTCAAAGAAAAAACAAAACTTTGCTGGCTGTATATGGGAAATGTAACGTTCTTACAGCAATTCTTATTTTGTGTCTGTCTGCAAGTGCGTTAATGATAGGAAATAGGATGAGTTTCGTTTTGTTCCCCTTTTTTTGTGCGAACTTAAATAAAATACTTTTGCCAACAATTCGTTTGCGCTTTAGAAACAATTCGTTACAGAGAAGTATTCGTTATAGAGAAATTTGTTATATAGGGGCTAAAATAGGTGAAAATGGCGGGAAAAAAGTTTTCTTTTCAAATTTTATTCGTTATAGAGAACAATTCGTTGCAAGGAAGTTTTTTATGGAGAATTTAGACTGTATCAGACACTTGACGGATGCCACCGTAGCGCAGAGGTTAGCATGTCCGCCTATGACGCTTAACGCATGGGTGCGAATCCTGGCGAGACCATCGGAAATAATTTTCTGCGGTGGTTTTCCCCTCCTAAAACTTCTCTCCAAAGAGGTGTCGCACTACGGCACGCCGTACGGACTCGGCTATAAAAAGGAGGCCCCTTATCATTGAGCTTAAAACTTGAATCGGTGAGCAGTTTGCCCCTGTTCCTTAGTGGAATGTTTATGGGCAAAATTTGCAATTTGCAATCAGACACTTGACATTGTCTGTAAATAGCATAGTAGATTATGAGATCACTTCAAGCGTTTTCTTCGCAAATTCAATTTATAGTACCAAGATATAGGTCTAAATATGTCAAGGTACATACTTTTCATTATAAACGCCTCCAGCCCTGCTATCTTTTATCGCACTTTCATTTTTTAAATACTACTAGAAGCTCTCAACTTCTGGTGGAGCATTTTACCCACAATACTTTCGAAAAAGCTTTCGTAATTCGCATTGCAAGGCTCTGGAATAATCGACCTGCTGATATAAAATATTTTTCAGTATGTTCTAGCGCATTTAAAAAAAAGACTAATTTCAAACTTTCAAAACAACTAAATGTTAATAATTAACCTAATTAAAAAATCTATTTTTATGGATTCATTGACAATTGACAATTGATTGATGAATTGACAATTGTCTGTTATAAAATGTCCATTGGCTCAAATGACAAAAGTATCAGAATCCCAAATTCCCAAAAACTGTAATCCCAATCTTTCAATCACTGACTGGAAGATTGGTAGATATTGGATGAGGCTGATGCCGACCGGAGACATGATGCCGACTTCGGCTGTTTAGCAGACCTCAACAAGTCCGATGGAGTTGTATCCTACGGATTCAACAAGTTGAAACTGAAGGTCTATGGAAGCGGGGGGTTGGGGAATCAGGAGACGACTCAGTAGTTGTTGCCGAACACTTGTCAGAGGAACTATCGACCACATCTCTAAAGTCTGGCGGATTGCAGGAGACAGGAGACTTAACAAATCCCCCTGCCACGATCAAAACAGGAGAGGAAGGTGTCGAAACGGGACCCAACAAGCCCAGTGCGGGGAGGACGGAACTCAAAAGTCACTTAGACAGCAGCAGCTAGTGAAGCATCTTAGGAAAAATCATCCACACCGCAAGTATCCAGTGTCCTGAGGAAGAGTGGTTCCACCGCTTTCACAACTGCCACTGGATGCGTCAGGAAGCTCATCATGACAAGATCGAACGAATCTTGTGAGGATGAACTCCTGGAGGACGCAGAAGAGTCTGAATCCTGACTATGGTCCAGTTACTGGAGATAAATATGCACTATTGTAAGGCCTCTTCGGCGGCATAAATGGTCATTCTGATGGCAGGAGGATTTGACGTGGTTCCTATCCAGGAACCATGGGTGTGTGAGGAATGGTTCGTGGACTAAGTATTCCCGGATCTAAACTACTCAAGGGTACGGCGAATGGAATGGACGCAGACCCTCTATTCTTGCAAAGAGTAAGTACAAGAGCTGTACTGTCTCCTTTGCTTTGGAATATCATCATTAACAATATATTATTGTCTCTCGAAGAAAAAGGTGTACAAGTGGTCGCGTATCCAGATGACGATGTCGCAAGACAGAAGTAGTTCTTTTCAGCAGGACAAATGTTCCATTTTCTCATATCGCAAAATGGAAATTTTTCCCATGAACATTCCACTAAGTAACAGGGGCAAACTTCTCACATATCAATGAGTGCAGCCCGATTCAAGTTTAAGCTCAATGATAAGGGGCCTCCTTTTTATAGCCGAGTCCGAACGGCGTGCCGCATTGCGACACCTCTTTGGAGAGTTTTACATGCCATTGTATCTCACAAATGTTGCCAGCATTAGGAGGGGAAATTTTTACTGATGATCCCGCCAGGATTCGAACCCAGGCGTTTAGCGCCATAGGCGGACATGCTAACCTCTGCGCTACGGTGGCCTTCAAAATACCTGGGTGTTTTTCTGGACAAAAAAATTTAACTTTAAATGAATTATTTTGGAAAGGGCAGGAAAGGCAACCGACAAGATACCCATGGCAAAGATTGGAGGTTTAAACGGTGTGTCATACATTGGGTACATACTGCAGTTGTCAGACCTGTAATGCTAAATGGTGTTGTGGTCTGGGGGTCGGTGCTTTAAACGACACCATCTAATGCACTGAATTTAATGCCTCTGGACATTGTGGCTGGACAAATTGCAGCGAGGCTAGGGAGTTTTTTCTCTTTGGTCACGGACACATCGTTATCCTTGATACTATTAGAAAACCAGCAACGAAAAGCAAAACTCTGGCAGAGCCGACTATATAATACCCTACGACACCGAGTCTACGAACTACTTTTAATAGTTGGAACCTATGTTGAAACCTAGACAGACTTTTATTTTGCATACCTATTGAAAAATCTACAATAATAGAACCTTGTAAGTTTTCTAACGATAAGATCTTAATTGTGGCTGCTACAGCCTTAGAGGGCCATATCGGAGGAAAGGTATACATGGGAACTAGATCTGTATCTGGACCGACTTTGGCGAAATTTAGCACACGTACTCGTCTTATTATTTCTTCGGTACCCGTCATATTTGATGAGCTTTCTTCTATCCACCACTTGCACGGAGTTTCCATGCTACTTCGTGCTAATTGTATGCGTAATACATAAACTGAAAATCAGAAGTTAAGAGATAATATTTTTGTATAATTTTTATACCCTCCACCATAAGATGGGGGGTATACTAATTTCGTCATTCTGTTTGTAACTACTCGAAATATTCGTCTGAGACCCCATAAAGTATATATATTCTTGATCGTCGTGAAATTTTATGTCGATCTAGCCATGTCCGTCCGTCCGTCCGTCCGTCCGTCCGTCCGTCTGTCTGTCGAAAGCACGCTAACTTCCGAAGGAGTAAAGCTAGGCGCTTGAAATTTTGCACAAATACTTTTTATTAGTGTAGGTCGGTTGGTATTGTAAATGGGCCATATCGGTCCATGTTTTGATATAGCTGCCATATAAACCGATCTTGGGTCTTGACTTCTTGAGCCTCTAGAGTGCGCAATTCTTATCCGATTGGGATGAAATTTTGCACGACGTGTTTTGTTATGACATCCAACAACTGTGCCAAGTATGGTTCAAATCGGTCCATAACCTGATATAGCTGCCGTATAAACCGATCTTGGGTCTTGACTTCTTGAGCCTCTAGAGTGCGCAATTCTTATCCGATTGGAATGAAATTTTGCAAGACGTGTTTTGTTATGATATCCAACAACTGTGCCAAGTTTGGTTCAAATCGGTCCATAACCTGATATAGCTGTCATATAAACCGATCTTGGGTCTTGACTTCTTGAGCCTCTAGAGGGCGCAATTCTTATCCAATTTGAATGAATTTTGGCACGTAGTATTTTGTTATGATATCCAACAACTGTGCCAAATATGGTTCAAATCGGTTCATAACCTGATATAGCTGCCATATAAACCGATCTGGGATCTTGACTTCTTGAGCCTCTAGAGGTTGCAATTATTATCCGATTTGCCTGAAATTTTGTACGACGGATTCTCTCATGACCATTAACATACGTGTTTATTATGGTCTGAATCGGTTTATAGCCTGATATAGCTCCCATATAAATCGATCTCTCTATTTTACTTCTTGAGCCCACAAAGGGCGCAATTCTTATTCGAATTGGCTGACATTTTACACAGGTCTCCAACATATAATTTAATTGTGGTCCAAACCGGTCCATATCTTGATATCGCTCTAATAGCAGAGCAAATCTTTTCTTATATCCTTTTTTTGCCTAAGAAGAGATGCCGGGAAAAGAACTCGACATATGCGATCCATGGTGGAGGGTATATAAGATTCGGCCCGGCCGAACTTAGCACGCTTTTACTTGTTTTAGTTCACTGTTTTATTTGAAAACTAGCTGGCTCTGATGCACTTCGCTCGCTACAACCTGAAATAGGGGAAAACAAGTAAAAACGGTCGCGCCGAATCTTGGGAATGCACCACCGTGGATTCTACTAAACATTTCTATTCATCAAATTTCTACCAAATCAGGCAAATATTTAAGTTATTAACCGATTTAGACCATACTTGGCAGGTGCAAAATTTCAGCTCAAGCTGGCAATAGTTGCGGCTTCTAGGGGCTCAATATCAAATCGGAAGAGCAATTTATATGGAAAATATATCAGGTTATAGACCGATTCAGACCAAGTTCATAGGGAGTCGTAAAAGAACACTACGTGCGAAATTTTAGCTCAATCGGATGACAGTTGCGGCTTCTATGGTCTAAAGAAGTAAAATCGGGAGATTGGTTTATATGGGAGCTATATCAGGAAATAGACCGCTTCGGCAAATCGGATAACAATTGTGGCATCCAGGAGATCAAGAATTCAATCAAAGATAATGTCCTGCTACGACGTCCAACATCAATGCAAAGTTTGGTCTGAATCGGACTAGAACTTAACCGATTTCACTGAAATTTGGCACGAGGTATTTTGTTGTGACTTCTAACAACCATGTCAAATAGTGAGCTCATCAACTTGTTCTAGATTTTAGATAAACCGATCTTCTTATTTGAAAAAATTATAAGAGACCGGGCGGTGAGCGCCGGCTCTTGCGTAAATACTGAGTGCTTATGACATTCGATATGATAAGACGAGTTGTAGGGCGCACCTACAGTTTCATTGAAATTTGGTATGCAAAATGATGTGGTCTGTCCCCAGGAATTCGAATCTTAAGTACGGTAGAGTCCCCTAGTTGCCAAAAAACCCCCACTTGGGGGAAGTGCTCCAACCTACTCAACATGGGTGTCGAGACGAAAGGAATTAACGAGTAGATTACGGATAAGCAAAAATATCTAAAAACCGAATCCAACAAGCACCTAAGGGGCCTTGCAATATTTGAATCCCCATAAAATGGGTACCAAATAAATGGCACTAAATGAGTTAAACGTAAAAAAAATTGCAAATTTTATAAAAAAAAAAATCGACTTGGTCGCTTTTCCGTTAATTTCCCAAAAATAGACTATATTTCATATAAATCGCATTTCCTTTATTTCTCAAAAGAAAAAAAATATTATTCACCAATATCTTTTGTCGAGAAAAATCTAATTTAATCGGTAATACCTTTCATTTGATACCTATATGCCTTTGTTAGGCGAGTTCCAATTATTGGAATTGTTAAAAGCTTTCGTTTGCCTAGGCTAGAGCCCATGCCCTCATTGAAAGGTTTTTGGCCTCAAAAACAGTTCACGGTCAATTTTCCCGACTGATTGACTTCAGATTCGTGTTCCTCGGCTAAGAATTGGGACGCGTGCCTCTTGTAGCTTGATTAAATAAAAGAAGATAATTCAAAGAAAGAAGTCAGTCGATATAAAGCATTAGGGCAATAACAGAGAATAGTCAGATTAGACAAAAAGGAAGTTGCCTGATAAGAGTTACAATAGAGTAAAGATGAAAAAATAAAAACCAACGGTGTGCCCTATAAAGTGCTTTTTCCGTATGTATGTCGTAAAATATATATACAATATAAAATTGTCTATAGAAATATTTCCATCTTGTCCACTCTGACAATATATCTTTTCTTCTTTTTGCAGAAAACCTTTAAAACGCATTCGTAAAATGCGGGACTCTATCCTAAGGAAACGTATACAGATTGGCAATGTTCAAGCGAAAGGACCAAGTAGAGAGTTGAAGGGCCTACAGCTGGACTCGATCAAGGAAATGGCCAGTGCAAACGACAAAGGAGATGTGGCAACGCGTCAGAACAGTAAACCCGTATCAACTTGTAACTATTGCCAGAAGACTTTCGAAAGAAGGGCAGCGTTTGCTACTCATTTGGCAAACTGCCCATCCAAGAAGCTAGCGATTGCTAAAAACGAAGTACAAAGTAAGACACGTGTAGCTGCTAAAGAGGAAATACACACCAAATTAAGAAACCAAAAAAACACACCTTTAGTGAAAAATGTAAAAGGAAATGAAAGTAATGGGATTGAGACCAAAAATGTCGAGCAAAAAGAAATCAAAGGAGAGAAGGATGGTGGAATGGGGGAGGACTTCCATGATTATAAATCAGCAAAGAACCCGTATTGCCACGTTAAAATCAAGCAAGAACCGCCAGAGGAGGAATTCAACTCCAGTTCCACACAAGCTACCAATGGTTCAGACATAAATGCTTTGTTTGCCAATCTGGAGAATCAAACATTTGGGGAAGGCCTACAGACTGTTTCGCTGGACCTGATGGTTTCGACACAGTCCGAGGTAGGCCAAGATGTTGGCGAAATCGGTAAGAAAGAGGAGGAGAGCAGCATAAAGAGTGATCCTATTAAGGCAGAACATGGAGGCAAAGAGAAAGTGGAACATGTGGGTGGGGATCTCTCGAAAAAGAAAGCGAAAAGTTTTCGTACGGTGCCTGCCTCAAAGCAATTGACTTGTCGCTGCAAGATATGCAATAAGCAGTTCAATGCTTTAAGTAATCTACGAAGGCACATCTCTATGTTCCATTATCGTGCGCGTCGTTTCGGCTGCAATTTATGCGACTATCGAGCCTTCAGGCGCTACGATATTGTCAACCATCTGAGCTTTGTTCACAAAATGCAGGGCGAACGTGAATCAATGGCAGTGCAATTTGTCACGATGCACGATGTGCAGTATTCCAAGGATGATGTTGAACACGATATTGTGGTAGTGAATGATGCATTAGAGAAATCAAGAATTCAAGAGAACGGCAATGTGAAGACCTACGAGAACAAGTGTAGACGTAAAAAACTTGAGACGGAGACGGAGAAGGACAAGGTGGAGGTGGAGGTGGAAAACGAAAAAACATCACCTTCATATGAAGCCGTTGCACCTACAAAATCAGAAGTTGCTCCGAATGATGTTGCCGAAACAAATTTGCCCACTCCACTAAGAAAGAAACTGCGGAAAGCCTTAGCCCAGGAAGGTGACAATTGCCAGAGACGCCCGATCCGTAACCGCATTAAAACGGTAAACAATGACTTTGTTTATGATCTCTCAACTTTGAAAGAGGAGCCCAAAGATCAAACTATACGGCTGTCATTGAAGAGACGTAACACAATGGCAGTGATCGATAACAAACACGGCGTAAGCGCAGAACTGATACCTTCAACTTTGCCCATTAAAAGTAGCCCACACAGGCTTAGAACGGAGCCTCTAATACCTGCAAACAAAGATGTCCTTAAGGGCTATGCCGCTCGTGTATACCGCAACGTGGTACAGGAAGCGCTGGCATCGCCCTCAACACTACCCGACCTACCAACTGAAAGGCCGCAGATGAGGCCAAGACTGTCCTTGCCTAGCCGAAGTGATAACAGTAGCACACCTGTCATTGAGGCCACAGAGTTGGAAGTTGCGCGCCTAGAATCGACTTTCTTCGACGATTCATTTCTTGAGAAATTCGCGAAAAAAGCTAACCCCTCGTTCAAAATGAAACCGTTATTGGCACTGCAGCATAGTCCACTCAATTCTATACTGCAAAAATTCGAAAACAATTCCCAGAAACATCAGAACACCGATGAGGCAATTATGAATGCTACTTCGCTTGAGCATAATGGCACTGGTCTTTCCCCAGAGCGATGTGCGACATCACTCCTCGAGCCCATCCCCAATACTTTGCACACGTTAAGTGAAAACATTCTTAAGGAAATCGATAGTTCTCCGCCAAATGGTGCACGAATCGTTGAATCTTCGACGCCACCATCTACACCGAGAAAAAGAATAACCCTTATGCAGAGACTTGCCGAGAATAAGGCAAAGCGGTGTGATCCCCTGCTGAGGAGTGCACTGGAAAACTAACGATAAGCAAGAGCTTGTTAAAACTAACAGTATAGAGCTATAAGGCACAAGACTTGACTTTTGGTTTAGTATTCATTGGAAAGGTTAGTTATAAGCTAGCCGCCCTTTAAGTGACAAAACCATTCGTTTCTAAATGCGACATCCTTTATCAAATCCCTCAAAATTTCCACATTTGAAAATTCCCCTTGGATATTTAAATGTAGTAATGTTTGTATTCGACGATGACATTTGAAAACATCTTGACAAGTGGCAAAAGAGGGATTATGATTTAAATGCTGTGGTGTACAGCATTTAGGATCGCACCGATTGCGGTGGTTATAAATATTTTTTCGTCAATTTTAACTATCACATTTTCATGTTCATTAGACAAAATCCTATCTGTTGTTATCTATGTTTTGTGGCCTTTTACGAGGCGTTTAAAATTTTGGGCAATTTAAAAATGAGATGATTTTACTTAATAGATTTGAGCCTTTTTTTTTTTTTTTAAAAGGACAGCTAATGCTGGCTCACATTGAATTCTCCAAATAAAAAACAATTCCCGCGCTCATTCCCTGTCATTATTTAGTATAAGATTTTCTTCATTGGGTACTTATATATATATATATATATATTATATATATATATATATATATATATATATATATATATATATATATATATATATATATTATATATATATATATATATATATATATATATATATATATATATATTATATTATATATATATATATATATATATTATATATATATATATATATATATATATATATATATATATATATATATATATTATATATATATATATATATATATATATATATATATATATATATATATATATATATATATATATATATATATATATATATATATATATATATGTATATATATATATATATGTATAGAGTATATGAAAAACTATTATATAGTGAACTTTTAAACTGTACACACACACATACACATACAGATTTCACAAAATTAAAGTACCTTAAAATTAAAACTAAAGTTTCACATAACCACCATAGGAAAATAAAAAGATACAAAAAAAAAACAATTCTTTATGTATGTTAATTTGTTATACCAACTACTATTGTGGATCACTCCATTTTGTCTATACATAAAATATTCACTATATTAGGTTTTAAAAACCCCAAAAACCCGAAATATGTATGTTTATGCTTATACCATTTTTAGTTTGTAGCCTTCATTGTATTATATTGTAATATCAACAGATTTGGCTTTAAAAATTCTAATTATTATTATGACAAGTTAGTTTAAGTTAAGTACCTTCAAAAAGCGAACAACTAAAAAAAAATATCACATGGCAAGAAAAAGCAAATGATATGATTCAATAAACAAAAACGTATATGGATAATATACAGCATATATCTGTGTAAACATATTCTATTAGTTTTTCTATTGAGACAACTACTAGGATATTTCGAAGAAATTAGAACTCTAAGGTCACATTTCTTCAAGCTCTTCGGCCTCTTCTCCAACATCTAACAACAAATTGTAGACTAGGGACTTTCTAACTCTCTTTTGCAGATTTTTCAATTTAACCATAGGCATAAATTAGGAATAATTTAGGATGTGAACAAATAGAATGGATGAATTCCAAACGCAACAAATTGGAGAAAATTATAGAAAGCTAACATGGAATTTATAAATATTAAAGTGTGATTTCTTAAAAGCCATAGGAAAGTTTTTCAAAAAAAAAAAAAAACAAAAAAAAAAACACACGCATAAAATTCTGGAAAATGCATGAAATCTTCATTTGAATCGGTAGTACGCGCCATATAATTTAATGTTTGAAAATTATTTCATGCAAATGTTGACCGTGACTGCGCCTTAAATGGTCCATCCGCTTAGTCCAATTTTGGCATATTCTTTCCAACATTTAAGCCGGCATGTCAATTGAAGCGGGCTTGTCTGTATAGATATGAGCTTTTACATAGCGCCGCAAAAAATAGTTTAAAGGCTTTAAATCGCACGATCTAGGCGGCAAATTGACCGGTCCCGAACGTGAAATAAAATGCTCACCGAACTCGCCACCGAACTCAGTCCATTTCCATGCGTGCTGTGTGGCATGTGGCACCGTTTTATTGAAACCACATGTCATGCAAGTCAAGCTCTTGCATTTTGGGCAAAAAAAGTTGGTGTTTAGAGCCTGTAATCTTTTTTACAGGCTATTGTAGCAAAAAACAAAAAAAAAAAAATAAAAAAGCGACTATTTAAAAGCTCCGATATGAACTTCACTTTATTCGACTGCTTCTTTTCAAAAATGATCTCAAAAGTAACAGAATGCATTTACCAAAAAAAAGTTTTTGTACAAAAAGATTTATTTTAAACATATGTACATACAATAGAATTGACCAGCTTATGTAACTACAAATAGACTGGCAAGTGCTTAGATGTACGAGGGAGTATGTATGTTTATTAGTTGTGTGTATAATTGCACTGCTTGCAGGTACCAAAATATGCACTCGCTTTAAACAACAAAAAACCTGAGTGCAGCGCAAGTGCAAGTGCATTTATGCAATACAGGGCCGGACTTGCGGTTAACATCCTCCCCCCGTTGAAGTACTTGGGGCTTCAACAGAAAAATCAATAGGAAACAAGGCTAGGTTTGTTACTGCCAAACTTCCTAAGGAAATGTCTACGCCTTTTGCTTGCCATTTTGTTCGCTCTTGCAAGAGAGAAAGGTAGGAGCTGCTCCATTTTCGCCAGAAAATTTGTTGCAATTCAGAGACCCTTTGCCAGCTATTGAGACGACCGAAGATGACCCATGTCATATTTGGTTCTGGGATAGAGATTAATGGACCGCCTACTAAAAAATGTCCAGGTGTTAATACATCGAAGTCATCCGGATCTTCTGAAAGAGGACACAATGGGCGAGAATTTAAGACTGCTGATATTTGGCACACTAAAGTCCTCAGTTCATCAAATGTTAATGTGTTGAGTCCAACAACTCTGTAAAAATGAAATTTTGCTGACTTTACAGCTGCTTCCCAGAGCCCTCCGAAGTGAGGCGATCTGGGTGGAATAAATTTCCGTTCAATACCATCATCGATGCACTGTTCATGGACTGCGTTTAAATGTGACTGCCTCAAAAACATTTCTTTCAGTTCATTGAGTTCATTTTTGGCACCGACAAAATTTGCTGCATTATCCGACCATATTGTTCTTGGCTTGCCTCTGATGGAAACAAGTCGTCGAAGAGCACATAAAAATGAAGGCGTTGATAGGTCTTGTGCGACCTCAAGATGTGTTGCCTTCGTCGAAAAACAGGTGAAGATGCAAATGTAGCATTTTACTGGCGGGCGACTCTTGACTTCTGATTTGTAGTAGAATGGTCCACAAAAATCCACACCAGTTGTGTGAAAAGCTCTATTCGGTCTAACTATATCCGAGGGTAAATTGGCCATAACGTGTTGCATTAGCTTTGGCCGTTTGAAATTTAGCACGTAGTGTTTTGGTATCACTTCCAATAACTATGCTAAGTATGGTTTACATCGGTCCATATTTAGATATAGCTGCCATACAAACCGATCTTGGGTCTTGACTTCTTGACCCTCAAGAAGGCACAATTCTTATCTGATTTTATTGAAATTTAGCACGTAGTGTTTTGGTATCACTTCCAATAACTACGATTATGATTAGCTGCCATATAAACCGATCTTGGGTCTTGACTTCTTGAGCCTCTAGAGCGCGCAATTCTCGTCCGATTTTACTGAAATTTTGCATGTAGTGTTTTTATCATTTTCAACAACTGTGCTAAGTATGATTTAAATCGGTTCATAATCTGGTATAGCCGTCATATAAACCGATCTTGGATCTTGACTTCTTGAGCCAATAGAGCGCACAATTCTCATCCGATTTGGCTGAAATTTTGCATGAGGTGTTTTTTGATTCCAATAACTGTGCTAAGTATGGCGTAAGTCGGTATAGGACCTGATATAGCTGCCATATAAACCGATCTGGGATCTTGACTTCTTGAACCTCTAGAAGGCGCAATTCTCATCCGATTTGGCAGAAATTTTGTACAACGGCTTTTCTCATGACCTTCAACATACGTGTCTAATATAGTCTGAATCGATCAATAGCTTGATACAGCTCCCATATAAACTTATCTCCCGATTTAGCTTCTTGAGCCCCTACAAGGCGCAATTCTTATACGAATGAACCGAAATATTACACAATGACTTCTACAATGTTCGGCATTCATTTATGGTCCGAATCGGAATATAACTTGATATAGCTCCAATAGCATAACAGTTCTTATTCAATATTCTATGTTTGTCAAAAAGAGATACCGCGCATAGAACTCGACAAATGCGATCAATGGTGGAGGGCATATAAGATTCGGCCCGGCCGAACCTAGCACGCTCTTACTTGTTTTTATATTCTTTTAATGAAGATTCGTGGCAGCAGCTAGTGTTCAGGCACAGAAAACTCGACAAATGAAGTTGTAATTTTACTCGACAAATGAAGTTGTAATTCTACACTAGAAGGTAAGTGCAAAATTTGCGGAATTATTTGGAAAATCTTGATTTAAAACATTGTATCCTTCCAGACACCAAGAAAAGAGCAATTATCGGCTTCTTAAGTGTTTTGATGGATTCATCCGCATCGGAGAGCTACGATGAAACCAACACCATTCCTTTGGATTTGTTATAAAGAGAAGATGCTGCCATGGGTTTGAGTGGGTCTAGCTGGGCAGGTAACTAAGTGACTCCCAGTGCAAATTAGTCTGCCAATTGTGAACGGATACCGATATTTTCAATGATAACAAAGTGTCCGTAGCCGCCACATGACCAAATAGAAAGCCTCACATCAGAGGTCGTAGCATTTTATCTAGTAACAATATCCAAAAGCATTAGATGGTTAGTCCAAGGTGCGTTTGGCTACTGATAAAAGATGGGAGACCGGTCTGTACGACTCTCCCTTGCTCGTGTCCTTTTCAGGTTTCAGTAGCGGGATCAGACTGCCCATCTTCCAAACATCGGGTACTATAATAGTGTTCCGATAGGCTGAGGACAGTTGTAGGGTAATCGACTCCAGGCAGATCCAGTTCTTCAGCATCAGTGTAGAGATTCTGTCTGGAACCAGTGCTTTGCGCGACTTGGCACCACGGATGACATTCGTAGCTTCGTGCACGGTTGTTGTTGAAGCAGTGTGTTTTACATTGAAAGACTCCTTCGGGCCAATGCGGTACGAAGAACCAGCTGCCATGGGATTGCACCGTAATTTGTGATGGCTGTCCAGCTGCAAGGAGATCACGGCTCCCCTTCTAGCCTTTCCACTCTCGGGCAATGAATAGGCGTTTATCTAAAGAAAAAACCTCAAAAGTATCGCCGGCATTTTTTGTTTAAAAAATTGTTTTCCAAGCTAGCAAATTAAAAAAACAGCCAAAACAAAAATCAGCTGTTTTTCTGCAAATTTTCACTGGAACGATTGTTCACGTACTTTTGCTTGCAAATTTTTTAAAGAGAGTAAAATGCCTCTTACTCTCTTGCAAATTTTTACTGGAAAAGTACGCGAACAGACCTTATATTTTGCCTTCGCTAGAAAGAAAAAAAGAAAAGCAAACCTTCTATAAGGGCATTTTGTAGCTATGAAATGTCTTTGCACAAGTAAACAAAAGAAAATGCGAAAACAAAGCAAGCCGATATCAAACACAGGTTTTTGGTTCCATTGTTCGTGTGCGATAGTCCAGCAGATGGCACATTGGTTTAGCAAACAGAGGGATGAAATCCCGTCGATTAAGTGAAAATAAAATAAAACAAAATTCTAATTCTAAAAACTGATTTTCGGAAATTCTAAAGAGAAAAATTTGAAATTAAGTTGTGTCTCTCAAATAAAATTGAGAGGGCATTATTATACCCACCACCGAAGGATGGGGGTATATTCATTTTGTCATTCCGTTTGCTACACATCGAAATATCCATTTCCGACCCTATAATATTCTTGATCAGCGTAAAAATCTAAGACGATCTAGACATGTCCGTCCGTCTGTCTACGATCTCTCGGTTTTAGGTTTTGGGGCCAGAAAAAGCGCATTTATTGTCCAATGTCGCCGCAATTTGGGACTGTGAGTTGTGTTGGGCCCTTCGACATCCTTCTTCAATTTCACTCAAATCGATCAAGATTAGGATATAGTTGCCATATGGACCGATATCTCGATTTAAATCTTGGTCCCAAAAAAGACGCATTTATAACCCGATTTAACTGAAATTTGACACATTGACTTATGTTAGGCTTTTCGACATCCATGTTGTTTATGGTTCGGATCGGTTTATTTTTAGATATAGCTACTAAAAAGACCAATATTTTGTTATACAATACATAATTGAACATTGACTTGTACTTATTAGTATTTGGACCAAATCGGATCATATTTCGATATAACTGCTATGGGACAAAAGGTATGCAAATTTCACTGGATTTTGATGAAAGGTGGTTTACATATATACCCGAGGTGGTGGGTATCCAAAGTTCGGCCCGGCCGAACCTAACGCCTTTTTACTTGTTTTTGTTTTCCTACACGTTCAAAACCTCCTTCGGCATACGGCGTTCTGTAAGGCCTACTTTTTGATATGAGAGGATATGAGAAGGGAGTGGGAAAGGTCTCTGGCATTTCTTGTGTCTCCAAAATAAGACCTTTTAGAAGCATCTTTTAGTCCTCCCCGCTGGGCAGTAATACACACATACAGACACATTTTCATTTTGGTCATCGTTGATTTAAACATAGAAGTGAAAATTAGAAAAAGAGATGGTTAAGAATAACTCTGCTCGGTAAAAGTAAATAATTGTGTGAATATACTATGCACTCAATGAACGAAATAGTTGGTGGAGAGGAGGGGAGAGGATGCAGTATTTTGCAATATGTGATGAGCTCATATCTTTATTATGGAAAACAAGTAAAAGCGTGCTAAGTTCGGCCGGGCCGAATCTTATATACCCTCCACCATGGATCGAATTTGTCGAGTTCTTTTCCCGGCATCTCTTCTTAGGCAAAAAAAAAAGGATATAAGAAAAGATTTGCTCTGCGATTAGAGCGATATTAAGATATGGTCCGGTTTGGACCACAATTAAATTATATTTATGTTGGAGACCTGTGTAAAATGTCAGCCAATTCGAATAAGAATTGCGCTCTTTGTGGGCTCAAGAAGTAAAATAGAGAGATCGATTTATATGGGAGCTGTATCGGGCTATAGACCGATTCAGACCATAATAAACAAATATGTTAATGGTCATGAGAGAATCCGTCGTACAAAATTTCAGGCAAATCGGATAATAATTGCGACCTCTGGAGGCTCAAGAAGTCAAGATCCCAGATCGGTTTATATGGCAGCTATATCAGGTTATGGACCGATTTGAACCATACTTGGCACAGTTGTTGGATATAATAACGAAACACGTCGTGCAAAATTTCATTCCAATCGGATAAGAATTGCGCACTCTAGAGGCTCAAGAAGTCAAGACCCCAGATCGGTTTATATGACAGCTATATCAGGTTATGAACCGATTTGAACCATATTTGGCACAGTTGTTGGGTTTCATAACGAAATACTACATGCCAAAATTCATTCAAATTGGATAAGAATTGCGCCCTCTAGAGGCTCAAGAAGTCAAAACCCAAGATCGGTTTATATGACAGCTGTATCAGATTATGAACCGAATTGAACCATACTTGGCACAGTTGTTGGATGTCATAACAAAACACGTCGTGCAAAATTTCGTGCCAATCGGATAAGAATTGCGCACTCTAGAGGTTCAAGAAGTCAAGACCCAAGATCGGTTGATATGGCAGCTATATCAGGTTATGGACCGATATGGCCCATTTACAATACCAACCGACCTACACTAATAAGAAGTATTTGTGCAAAATTTCAAGCGGCTAGCTTTACTCCTTCGGAAGTTAGCGTGCTTTCGACAGACAGACGGACGGACGGACGGACGGACGGACGGACGGTTAGACGGACGGACATGGCTAGATCGACATAAAATGTCGCGACGATCAAGAATATATATACTTTATGGGGTCTCAGACGAATATTTCGAGTAGTTACAAACAGAATGACGATATTAGTATACCCCCCATCTTATGGTGGAGGGTATAAAAATAAATATATAATTTCTCTTTGTTTGTATTTCCATATAGACGACGTAATCTACTTTCTTGAAATATTCCCAGTGACTAATGATTCTGTAAAGAAAAAACGGGATATGTGGTAGGTCGCCTTTCCACGAACATACCCAAAAAGTAAAGCATAGCGAATCTGACATAGACATATGGCATCATGTCGCAGCCTCTAAAACCAATGATTATGGCAAGGTAGCACTCAATTGCGAGATTTTAGAAGTATGGTTAAGACAATATGGGTTTCAAATTCAAGATATTTGAGAGCAGTGTACAAATTTTATATCCAACTTTTTGGGATAAATCTCAAGGGCCGTCAATCTTGGTATTAATTAAAAGGGTTTTAGGAGTAGAGCACTGACATTGGTCATATAAAGTCATGAATCTGAGCACCCACTTCTCCGTAATATACTAATAAACGGAACTTTAACCCGATCATAACATTTTGGTTTCATTTAAAGTCGTTTAGAAGTGAGGACATAAAAATTTTAGATCAATTTAATTCGAGTAGTGGTTTACGAGTAGTGGTTTACGATTACCCATAACAAATTATATGAATGTAGACCCAGAAGAAACTATGAAGGGTTGAAAATAATTACTCTTTGATCCAGTGAAATAAGTTTTCTAATATCAGCAAATATTCTTTTCTGATTTTATAATACAGTATCAACTTTTTGAACTTCTAAACAGTAGTTAACGCATTTCCTACATATTTATGCACTTTTGTGAGAATTTTATGAGTACATTTTTGGTTTAAAAGTGTACATATTATTTTACTAGATGTTTTGTTTTAGAAAATTTGATAAAATTTGAGTTCCGAAACTTAAAAAATTAAAATTTATGGTGAAATATACAACTTCCCAAAGTATTTATGACATTTAACATATGAAAACAGCAGAAAATGTTTGCCGTTTTTGCAAACAAGTGTTGCTTTCCCTTTTCCAGCAGACTATATGTTGTAACTCCAAAATTTGTTGTTGTTAATTAATTAAAGTCGCTGAGTGTAACTTTTTTGCAATATTGTACATTAACCTTTGAAGCCAAGATGCAACCATGAACCCTAGAAGTTTAGATTACAAATATTAGGAAGTTTTTGTTTTGTGTATTGTAAAAGAGGGCATAGCGGAGCGTGCCTGGGTGGGCTAATTTATTATACCCACCACCATAGAATGGGGGTATACAAAATCTAGTCATTACGTTTGTAATACCTTGAAATATTGACCTAAGACCCTATAAAGTATATATATTCTTGATTGTCTCGACATTCTTATCGAAATCACGATAGCGGTCGAACGCGTAAAGCTAGCCGCTTGAAATTTTGCACAGATACTTTTAGGGCCCTGGAAGCGGCAAATATGGCTGGCCCAAGGAAGCCGCAATTTTTGTCCGATTTGGCTATAAATTTGCATGTAGTGTTTTGTTATGACTTCCAAAAACTGAGCCAAGTACTCTCCAAAGCGGTCTATAACCGATATAGCTCCCATATAAACCGATCTCCCGATTTGACACCTTGAGTCCTTACAAGCCGCAATTTTTGTCCGATTTGGCTGACATTTCTGTTATGACTTGCTACAACTGTGCCAAGTACGGCCCAAATCGTTCCATAACCTGGTATAGCTCCCGATGATTGTTCTTCCGTTCCTAGAAGCTTTAACTTTTACTGGTTTGAAATATGTTTGGTATGTAGAATAAAATTATGCTCTTCAACTAAATTTATTCTTTAAAAATCTTAAGCAGAACTCATGGGGGTGGGTTCCTAAGAACCCGGCCCGGCCGAAGCTTTCACTTGTTCTGTGTACATTTGTATTTCATTAGGAGAAAGAAAAAACTTGATTTGGGACTTTTTTTTGGAATCGTTATAAATCCGTTAATTGTCATTTAGGCGATCGATATATAGAAAGTATTTACCAAAATTTCGAGCGCCTAGACTTTTTCGAAGAACATATGGCAGAAAAGACCTAAATTGGCAGCAAGAGAATTGATACATATTTTATTGGGTCTAAGATTATAATTGAAATTTCTAAAGAATTTCGGTTTTAATTAATTTTTGATTTAATATAGGAGAAATTTCAAAATCGTTCGTATTTAAAAAAGTTCAGATTTAATTAGTCGCACACAAACCGATCTATCGATTTTAATTCTAGAGCCTCTAGAGGGTGTAATTCTCATCCATTTGTGCTGAAATTTGCACAGTCAATGCATCTATAACCTAAGATAAATCGATCTCTCGATTTTACTTCTTAAGCCCCTAAAGGGCGCAATTCTTATCCGATTAGTTTGAAATTTTGCACAATGGTATCTACTGTGGTATCCAACATCCAAGTCAAGTATGGCCCGGTTCATAAGCGAATATGGCTCCAATAGCATAGCAATTCTTATTCATTCTCCTTTGTTTGCCTATTAAGAGATACCGGGCAAAGAACTTGACAAATGCAATCCATGGTGGAGGGTATATAAGATTCGGCCTGGCCGAAATTAGCATGCTTTTACTTGTTTGTGCTCATTTTGTGGCAGCAAAGCGATAATCGCACTAATTTTTATACCCTCCACCATAGGAGGGGGGGTATACTAATTTCGTCATTCTGTTTGTAACTACTCGAAATATTCGTCTGAGACCCCATAAAGTATATATATTCTTGGTCGTCGCGACATTTTATATTGATCTAGCCATGTCCGTCCGTCTGTCCGTCCGTCCGTCTGTCTGTCGAAAGCACGCTAACTTCCTTCCAAACATGCGCAGCCTGCTTAAGACCATATATGCTCTTTTTCAATTTACATACCAGATTTTTTCCGCCTTCTTCAAATCCTGCAGGTTGCTCCATGTAAATGGATTCATTAAGATCGCCATTTAGAAACGCTGATTTGAAATCGAAGTGAACCGTTATTTTCTTTGCACCTGCTACAGATAAAAGGGTTCGAAAGGTTGTCTGTTTGTCAACAGGAGCGAATACTTCGTCATAGTCAACCCCATACTTTTGAGAAAAACCACGAGCCACCAGTCGTGTCTTAAATCTTTGGGCTCTTCCCTCGGCATCTCTCTTTATTTTATACGTCAATTTACAACTGACGAGATTGGCATTTTCTGGAGGTTCAACCAGATCCAAAGGAAGGGTGTTGGAGTATCAATCGACTTTGAATAACTATTGAAACTTTATTATTTATTTTATTATATTCACATAGATAGCATTAATTTTCAATGTATTATACATGTTGTCAATTCTAAAGAATGTGTAGGTCGGTTAGTATTGTAAATGGGCCATATCGGTCCATGTTTTGATATAGCTGCCATATAAACCGATCTTTGGTCTTGATTCTCTGAGCTCTTTTGCTCGTAGTATTTTGTTATCATATCCAATAACGGTGCCAAGTATGGTTCAAATCGGTTCATTACAAGACATATTTTATTCTTACTTTTAACAACTGTGTCTAATAAGGTTCAAATCGGTTCATAACCTGAAATAGCTGCCATATAAACCGATCTGGGATCTTGACTTCTTGAGCCTCTAGAGGTCGCAATTATTATTCGATTTGCCTGAAATTTTGTACAACGGATCCTCTCATGACCATCAACATACGTGTTTTTATGGTCTGAATCTGTCTATAGCCCGATACAGCTCCCACACAAATCAGATCTATTTTACTTCTTGAGCCCCCAAAGGGTGTAATTCTTATTCGAATTGGCTGACTTTTTACACAGATCTCCAACATATAATTTAATTGTGGTCCAAACCAGACCATATCTTGATATCGCTCTAATAGCAGGGCAAATGTTTTCTTAAATCGTGTTTTTGCCTCAGAAGAGATGCCGGGAAAAGAACTCGACAAATGCGATCCATGGTGGAGGGTATATAAGATTCGGCCCGGCCGAACTTAGCACGCTTTTACTTGTTAATGTATTGAACAGCCAAAAAGTGACAGTTGTCCGATTCTACTACATGCCACTGAATTTTCTTTTAATTATGCTATTGAGTCTCATATTTGTTACTTTTTGTGCATGTACGAGTAAAAACCCAATTTCCTTCCCAGCCTCTGACAGGAAGAGAATTAAGGCCGCGTCGCCAAGACGTCTTAAAAGAAGTGTACATGACCTTGTTAAATCGTTGAAGACATATAGTTGACAGCCCATAAAAATCGTTGATGATATATTCAAATAGTTGTCGAGAAAATAATGAATGACATTTTAAGCGACATTTTGAACGAACATGTCGACAGTGAATATATAATTAACACGATCCCTCACCTATTCGTTAATGACAATATTCCAAAATATCTGCAAGTTTGTCTTTGATACCAAAAAATATTGTTACTGGTGAAATCATTCATTATTAAAAATATATTTATACACAAAAATAATTACATTTTTATAAGATATTATTTAATTTTGGTTTTCCTTTTGTTTCCGGGAATTTTGTTTATGGCTGGTGTTAGTTTTTCGAATTAATAAATGCAGTTTTCTCATCTTTGAACCTCAACACTAGTTAAAATGAACTAACATTGGGTAATATTGAACTACGAGTTCAATAATTTCATAACAGCCACGACGTTGATTTTTTTTTTACAGAGTACAAGTTCACTTTAAACCTCCCACAGGTAAAATATGAACTTACGAGCATTGAAACTGAGAGGTAAAATTATTGAAAAAATTCTATACTCCCAAACTCTTCGAAACATCCAATTGGAGATTGGATTGCCCATTTAGTCCCGCCTGTCTCCCTGCTCCACGCTATAAATTACTCAGCTGTTTTGAAGAAGACAAATTTCGTAGGAAACAATGCAATTATAAATTAATGTAAAACTTTACCTTTTGTCGCAGCCGAGAGTTGAACCATGAGCCATGCAATCTACACCACTATTAGTTGAGTCTTCGACTATATTCCCTGTTTTAATATTTGCTAACAACACAAAGCAAAACATTTTTAAACTCTTTTCTATCAAGGATTTGGCACGGAGCATGTCATTCTGCTTTCCATTACAAAGGTTCCGAGTTCGAGTTTCGTTGTTTGTTTAATTATTTCATACTTTAAAATTAGGTCCCACATTAATCCGCGCGTTTGTGGGAAGCCAAAAGAAATAATAAAATGTATTTTTGATTTGACAATGCCACAGTCACCAAATTCAATTTTAGTTCAACACTAACATGTTAATGTGAACTCAAGAAATACAAATAGTTAATATCTTAGTTACATATATTGAACATAAATTCCAATTTTCTTTGAGTAGTTCGTTCAGTAAGTAAGTTTCAGAAGAGGTATGGTCGACGATAATATGCTTGTTTATTCCAAAGAAATTTGTTTAAGTAAACTTACTAACACCACTTGCGTTTCTAGCTAACTCATCTATAATCATGAAAAGTTATTTTTATTTGTACAAAGTAAATTTTCCAACCCCTTACGAATTTTTAACTAAACGTGAGTAAATATCATGAACTAAAGTGCATTATGTAATCAATCAATGCCCATATGTTTTTAAGTTTTTTTGTTTTATTATTCGTTTTTACTTCGGTAACATAACAAAAGTTCTATTATCGTCAGACGTTGATACTCCAATGACTTGGCTACGTTCCATCACATTCTTCCTTGTTTTGTTATTTGGTACAGTTAGATATCTTTTTCATAATTACCTAAACAAATTTTTTCTGTCAGATGAAGATTTAAGCGACACGGTCTGCTAAGATATCCATACAGAGTAAATTGTTTACATTTTGTTCGAGAGAGAGAGAGAGAGAATGAAAAATACTTGGCTGACATTTTTGTGGATACGGCTGGTGAATTTGTCGATTATAAAATTTTATAACAGACATTTTGTAAGACATGTCAGCAAAATTGTCTTAAAGAAGTCTTTGAAGATACTATCATGATAGACGTTTGGACTGGGTTGGGTTCTATTCCGCACAAAAAGTACAGCGTGTGTGAGTGTTTAACAACAATCGGAAGGCTTAAGGTACGTTCAGATATGTCAAATATTTGACCCAACTTGTTTTATCATTTTCGTACATTCTTGAGTTTCTATTCACATTAGACATATTTATTTGACACATTTTGTTTGTCCAAAATCAAATTAAAAAGCGTTAACCATTAGATCAAAAACGCCGTTTATTTGCCCTAAATTCGATTGCCTGTAAAATTTGTGTTTCCTTGTTTGGTTGAACAATAAAATTGAAATATCAAACAAGGAAACACAAATTGTACATGCAATCGAGTAAAGACAAATAAAATGTGTCAAATAAATGTGTCTAATGTGAATACAAAATCAAGAATGTACGAATTTGACATATTTTAGGCGAAAATGGTTAAAACAAGCTGGGTCAAATATTTGACTAATCGAACGTACCTTTAGTTTTTGGTTTTTATTATATTTTATTCGCACTTAAACCATTGTCAGTTTACAGTTTTTGGGTGGCAATAACATCTGGAATAAACATTCTAAAATCCATAAACTCCGAGGGCCTTAGCTTCAGCTATTTCGTCTGGGCGTTGAATATAAATAAGCCCAATTTTTATCATAGACATAGAAATTTCTTGGGCGAATTTTCTTTGCATGCTAGATTTTAATAACCGCTTGGTGAAGTTAATTTTGGTCCACACAAATGTGTCCACCCAAATGTACAGGACAGGGTTGTAACTGTTCCTTTAGCGACACCTACACTCACCCAATCTCAGTCTCAAGTTATGAGCAAAAATTATTGCAAAATAAGTACAAAAGCACTAAGTGCGGCGGGGCCGAACTTTGGATATCCATCACCTCGGGTATATATGTAAACCCTCTTTTGTCACAATTCGGTGAAAATTGGATAACTAATGCACCCAAATTCAGCACGGGCATTGAGTGATCTAATAAATACAAGTCACTGTTGAATTTTATGAGCTTAAGACCCTTTACCAGCATATCGGTCTATATGACAGCTATGTATAAATACAGTCCGATTTTTACCATATTTGGGTCAGATGGCGGGGGCCTTAAACTACTCACTGATTTAAATTGCAATATCTAAATATAGTCCGATCTTAAACATATTTAGGTCAGATGTCAGCAGGCTTGAAATAACATACTGTTTCAAATTTCAACGGAATCGGATAATAAATAAAGCTTTAATGGACTTCAGACCTTTTATCGGCAGATCGGTTTATATGGGTCCTATAGTGGGTGTCTTAAAACTACTCACTTTGTTTAAATTTCAATGAAATCGGGTAATAAATAAAGCTTTTATCGGCTTCAGACCCTTTATCGGCAGATCGATCTATATGGCAGCTATATTTGAATATAGTCCGATCTGAACCATATTTAGGTCAGATGTTGAGAAGCCTGACACTACTCACTGTTTCAAAATTCAGTGAAATCGTGTAATAAATAAAGCTTTTATGGGCTTCAGACCCTTTATCGGGAGATCTATCTATATGGCAGCTATATCTAAATATAGTCCGATCTGAACCATATTTGGGTCAGATATCGGAAGGCTTAAAATAACCCACTGTTTCAAATTTCAGCGAAATCGGGTAATATTTTATGGGCTTCAGACCCTTTATCGGGAGATCGATCTATATGGCAGCTATATCTTAATATAGTCCGATCTGAACCATATTTGGGTCAGACGTCGGGGGCCTAAATCTACTCACTGTTTAAAATTTCAGCAAAATCGGATAAAAAATAAAGTATTTATGGGCATTAGAACCTTTATCGGAAAATCGGTCTATATGGCAGCTATATCCAAATATGGTCCGATTTGGCCATTTCAAAAACTTAACCAGCGTGCATCAAAAAGACGTATCTGTGCTAAATTTCAGCTAAATATCTCATTTTTTGAAGGCTGTAGAGTGATTACAACAGACGGATAGACGGACAGACATACGGACATCGTTAAATTTTACGACGATCCGCAATATACAATATATACTTTGTAGGATCGGAAATTGATATTTCGATGTGTTGCAAACGGAATGACTAAATGAATATGGCCCCTATCCTACGGTGGTGGGTAAAAAAATATCTGTAATCTTCATGAGCCCATTGGGATGACAGCACATCCAGGTGGGAGCAACGACAGTGTGTGCAAACCTTTTTTTTATGATTACCAACTAATTTTTGGTTTTTGCTTGCGCTTGCTAACTCTAATAAATGTTCCATTAGCTGTGGACACATAGAAATGAGTCCCAAGTCAACACCAGTGCCCGCAGCAGAATCACATTCACTGTCGGCCCACATGTAGCTGCGACATCTTTGTCACCATTTAGTGCAGAGTGCAGAGGGAAAGGCATATCAAACACCAACCCAACCCCACCAGAAACAGGTACTACAACAAGAAGACGCCGTCAGTATGCTCACTGTCAGACAGTTACCATTGTGAATAATTTGGCCCCATCATATGAATCTTATTATTGATTATATCTACCACACTCAAAAAAAGTTAACTCAATCTTAAAGATTTGTCCTTTATTTTAGGATTTTTGTTATAATAAAGAAATGAATACTACGATAAAATCAGGGTTTTTTTGCATTAGAAACCCAAGGATAGGCAAACTTGAACCAACCATATCAATTCCTTTATTCAATGGCATAAACATAAGGGAGAAAGTGGTACAGGGCACGCCACAAGGGGGCATTTTATCGCCACTCCTATGGGTGACCACCATAAATGACCTATTACGGATGCTGACTGAGGAGGGATTTGAACCAGTCTGCTATGCAGACGACGTTATAATACTTCTAAGTGGTAAGGATCCGAACGAGCTATGCAGAAGGGCCGAAAGGGCTAGAACGCGACAAATGCGATCCATGGTGGAGGGTATAAAAGATTCGGCCAGGCCGAACTTAGCACGCTTTTACTTGTTATATATGTTAAGAACGAGTTAATTTTGACATAATTTAACACTAGAAAGAGCAAATCTTTTTTTACACATTTTTTGCATAGCTGGTTAAAATGGCGAATTTGATGTGAAATAAAAAAACTTTCACCATTCATTTTGACCCAAATCGGTCTTCTAGTATTCTTGGTTTTGAAGCCTGAAAAAGTTTGACGTTTCTCGATAGAACACAGTGAATAATAGAAGTAACATTCATTTACATTTTTATACAGTAGAGCATCGATTATTCGGGGCTAGAAGCGGTTATGGGATAATTAAGGTAAAATGTTTACTCATTTTTAAAGTACATACATAATTTTTTGTTTTATTTAGTTTTTTACTTTTTATACCCTACACCACCACTGTGGTACAGGGTATCATTGATTTGTGCATTTGTTTGCAACGCTAAGAAGGAGAACAGCTAGACCCATTGATGAGTATACCTATCGACTCAGAATCACTTTCTGATTCGATTGAGCCATGTCCGTCTGTGACTCCATGTATTCTTGTAATCAAAGTGCAGGTCGTATTTGTTGTCCAATCATCACGAAATTTTGCACATATCACTTTTGTGGCCCGATAACGCTATTGATTTTTATAGATATAGCTCCCATATACATATATATATATATATATATATATATATATCGCCCGATTTGCACTTAAATGGCCGCAGTAGCTACAATTTTCAACCGATCTGCACAAAATTTGGCACGGATTTTTTGTTGCCGATCTTAACATGTGTTGCTAGATTTCATCAAAATCGGTTCAGATTTGGATATAGCTCCAATATATATATGTATCGTCCGATTTACACTTATAAGCCTGTAATAAACGCAATTTGTAACCGATTTCCACAAAAGTTGGGACGGATCGTTTTATTACGGATCTTAACATGTGTGCGAAATTTAATCAAAATCAGTTCAGATTTGGATGTGGCACCCATACATATTTATCGCCAGATTTGCACTTATATGGCCGTAGTAAAAACAATTTTCAAACGATCTGTTTAATAGTCGGTTCAGATTTGGATATAGCTCTCATATATATATATATATATATATATATATATATTTATATATTGCCCGAATTTGTAATTGTAGGGTATTATATGGTCGGCTCCGCCCTACTTTTGCCTTTCCTTACTGGTTTCAGGTTGTTTTTATAGCCACCACCGTAGGATAGAGGGTATATTCATTTAGTCATTCCGTTTGCAACACATCGAAATATCAATTTCCGACCCTACAAAGATTATATATTTCGGATCGTCGTAAAATTCTAAGACGAATTAACGATATCCGTGTGTCTGTCCATCTGTTCGTCCGTCTGTTGTAATCACTCGACAGCCTTCAAAAGTAGAGATATTGAGCTGAAATTTGGCGCTCAATTAAGGCTTCCTGACATCTGACCTAAATATGATACAGATCGGACTAGATTTAGTTATAGCTGCCATATAAAGGGTGATTTTTTTGAGGTTAGGATTTTCATGCATTAGTATTTGACAGATCACGTGGGATTTCAGACATGGTGTCAAAGAGAAAGATGCTCAGTATGCTTTGACATTTCATCATGAATAGACTTACTAACGAGCAACGCTTGCAAATCATTGAATTTTATTACCAAAATCAGTGTTCGGTTCGAAATGTGTTCATTCACCGTAACGTTGCGTCCAACAGCATCTTTGAAAAAATACGGTCCAATGATTCCACCAGCGTACAAACCACACCAAACAGTGCATTTTTCGGGATGCATGGGCAGTTCTTGAACGGCTTCTGGTTGCTCTTCACTCCAAATGCGGCAATTTTGCTTATTTACGTAGCCATTCAACCAGAAATGAGCCTCATCGCTGAACAAAATTTGTCAAAATTTGAACACATTTCGAACCGAACACTGATTTTGGTAATAAAATTCAATGATTTGCAAGCGTTGCTCGTTAGTAAGTCTATTCATGATGAAATGTCAAAGCATACTGAGCATCTTTCTCTTTGACACCATGTCTGAAATCCCACGTGATCTGTCAAATACTAATGCATGAAAATCCTAACCTCAAAAAAATCACCCTTTAGATCGATCTCCCGATAAAGGGTCTAATGTTCATAAATGATTTATTTTCTTAACCGATTTCGCAGAAGTTTGAAACAGTGAGTAATTTTAAGCTTCCCAACATCTGACCTAAATATGGTTCAGATCGGACTATATTTAGATATAGCTGTCATATAGACTGATCTGCCGATCAAGGGTCTGAAGCCCATAAAAGCTTTCGCTGAAATTTGAAACAGTGGGTTGTTTGACGTTTCCCAACATAGGACCCAACTATGACTCAGATTGGTCTATATTTAGATATAGCTGTCATATAGACCGATCTGCCGATCAAGGGTCTGAAACCGATAAAAGCTCTATTTATTACCCGATTTCGCTGAAATTTGAAACAGTGGGTAGTTTTAGGTCTCCCGATATCCGTCCCAAATATGGTTCGTATCTGACTGTATTTAGATATAGCTGCCATACAGACCGATCTCCCGATAAAGGGTCTGAAGCCCATAAAAGCTTTAGTTTTTATCCGATTTCGCTGAAATATGAACCAGTGAGTTGTTTTAGGCCACACGCCACCCGTCATATAGACCGATATGCCGATCAGTGAGGTAAGGGTCTGAAGCCCGTAAAAGCTTTATTTATTAACCGATTTTGGTGAAATTTGATATAAAGGGTGATTTTTTTGAGGTTAGGATATTCATGCATTAGTATTTGACAGATCACGTGGGATTTCAGACATGGTGTCAAAGAGAAAGATGCTCAGTATGCTTTGACATTTCATCATGAATAGACTTACTAACGAGCAACGCTTGCAAATCATTGAATTTTATTACCAAAATCAGTGTTCGGTTCGAAATGTGTTCATTCACCGTTCAGCGATGAGGCTCATTTCTGGTTGAATGGCTACGTAAATAAGCAAAATTGCCGCATTTGGAGTGAAGAGCAACCAGAAGCCGTTCAAGAACTGCCCATGCATCCCGAAAAATGCACTGTTTGGTGTGGTTTGTACGCTGGTGGAATCATTGGACCGTATTTTTTCAAAGATGCTGTTGGACGCAACGTTACGGTGAATGAACACATTTCGAACCGAACACTGATTTTGGTAATAAAATTCAATGATTTGCAAGCGTTGCTCGTTAGTAAGTCTATTCATGATGAAATGTCAAAGCATACTGAGCATCTTTCTCTTTGACACCATGTCTGAAATCCCACGTGATCTGTCAAATACTAATGCATGAAAATCCTAACCTCAAAAAAATCACCCTTTACAAACTTCAACAGTGACTTATATTTATTAGACCACTCAATGTAATCTCGGATGCTTGATGTAATTAATTGAAATACAAATAATTTATTTTCGTTATTAATTCCAGGTAATTGATTCGCAGATACTCGATACTAAATTGTAACTAAATATCATATGAGTTAACTTACCTCCTAAAAATCACAGTAGATTGTCAGAAAGAACCGTTGATTTGGTCAACCCAAAGAAAATTGTTTCACTTCAAATAATTTTGTATAGACTTTTAAATGTTTTCAACTAAGCAAAGAAAATTAATATGTAGTATATGTTTCTGTTGAAAGTTTTTTTTTTATTGAGTACATACATTATAAATTTATACTTACTTTAATTGGCTATGATAGAATATTTGTTCCACTAGCCGAACGTAGACTAACGTTCCAAACGCCTCGATCTTCTGCGCTCATTCTAAAATCTCTGACATAAGTTTCGAGGTGTCTCCCACAACTTGATCTTTACATCGGGCTTTTGGTCTTCCCGGTTTACGTGTACCACCGTGTTTGCTTTCAAAACACTTTGTTGCTAAATCTTCTTCATCCATTCTGACAATATGACCTAGCCAACGCAGCCGTTGTATTTTGATTCGTGTAATTATGCTATCGTCGTCATACAGCTCATATAACTGTATTTTATTTTACGAAGAATCTTTCTCTCAAATACTCCAAACACTGCCTCATCTGCTTTTACAAGTACCCTTGCCACAGAACCATATAACAGTATCAGTGTTTTGTATAGTGTAATCTTCGTCTGTCGAGAGGTGGCGTTGTTTCTAAACTGCTTACTTAGTCCAAAGTAGCATCTGTTTGCCAGTATTATTCTTCGCTTTATCTCAAAAGTGGTCTCATTCGTTTCGGTTAGGGCGGTGCCGAGGTAGATACATTTACTGACTATCTCAAAATTGTGGTTGCCGATTTTCTACATTTTCTTTATCTGGTCGGTTGTACAAGGCGTTTTGGGAGTTGAAACCATCCATTTCGTCTTATCGACATTTACTGCCAGGCCCATTTTCACTGACTCTCTTTCGATTTTTTCAAAGGCTGCAGTTACTACTTCCGGGGACCTACCTATGATGTCGATGTCGTGTTTTTTTGTTAGTTAGTGTGCCATATTTATTCACATCTGCATCTCGTATAATCTTCGCCAGCAGGATATTAAAAAGAGATCACACGATAGGATGTCTCCTTGTCGGAAACGTCGTTTGGTATTACCTATTCTTACCGAGGTATGTGTATCAGCAAGTATCATCCTGCAGAGTCTTATTCATTTTGCAGGGATACCAAACTTAGACATGGATTGAGATAACTTTGTAGGTAAAGGCGTATCGAAGACGGCTTTGTAGTCAACAAAGAGGTGGTAAGTGTTGATTTGTCCTTCTCGGGTCTTTTCCAGGATTTGGCGCAGTGTGAATATCTGGTCCAGGGTGGATTTACCAGGTCTAAAGTCGATTATTGCATTGATTTTAGGTTTAAATCTTTCACACAGTACGCTCAAGAGTATCTTATATTCGATAGGGAGGAGACTTATTCCTCTGTAGTTGGCACATTCCGTCTGGTCTGCTTTCTTGTGTACGGGATATAGTATGCTGAGGTTCCAATCATCGGGTATGCGTTGATGCATACGCCTTATCAGCGTGTCGCCTCAGGTCTTAAATAGTTTAGCGGGTAACCCGTCGGCTCCTGCTGCCTTGTTGTTCTTTAGTCGGGTCACTGCTACTTGGACCTCATTCTGACTAGGTGGCAAACATTATATACCATCATCAGGGATTGGTTCTGCGGTAACCTCTTCGCCGCCAACGTCGGACACTAGCAGTTGGGTAAAATGTTCTTTCCATATCCTCAGCACCTTACCTGTATCAGTTACCAGATTTCCTTGCTTGTCTCTGCAGGAGGATGTGCCTGCACGAAAGCCATCGGTTTGATGTTCAATTCTTTGGTAGAATTTCCGGACTTCATTCTAACTCCTGTACATCTCAATTCGATCACACTCACGTCTTTCCATTTCCTTTTTCTTTCTGCGGAATAGACGTTTCTCCTCTTTCCTTTTCTCCCGATGTAGTGGAGCTGTATCAGGCTAAAGACCGATTCAGACCAAATTTGATACGTATGTTGGATAATAATTACGCCCTCTGGAGGCTCAAAAAGTCAAGATCCCAGATCGGTTTATATGGCAGCTATATCAGGTTATGGGCCGAGTTTAACCATATTCGGCACAATTGAAGGAATAACACAACACCTCATGCAAAATTTCAGCCAAATCGGATAAGAATTGCGCCCTCTAGTGGCTCAAGAAGTCAAGAAGTACCGGGCCATACTTAGCACAGTTGTTGAAAGTCATAACGAAACTCGTCATGCAAAATTTCAGCCAAATCGGATAGATATTGCGCCCTCTAGAGGTTCAAGAAGTCAATACACCAGATCGGTTTATATGACAGCTATATCAGGTTAAAAACCGATTTGAACCATAATTGGCACTGTTGTTGGAAATCGTAACAAAACACCTGTTGCAAAATTTCAGCCAAATCGGATAAGTGGCTAAAGAAGTCAAGATCCAAGATCGGTTTATATGACTGCTATATCTAAATATGGACCGATATGGCCCATTTACAATCCCAACCGATCTACACTTATTAGAAGTCATGACGATCAAGAATATATTGTATATACTTTGTGGGATCTTAGACGGATATTTCGAGGAGTTACAAACAGAATGACGACATTAGTATACCCCCATCCCAGGGTGGTGGGTATAAAAATACCTCGCTCCTCAAGTGTATTTTTGAGTTTATCTGGCAACTGTTTTAACAAATGTGTAATGTAACAATTCAATGTTATGTTTCAAATTAGTTTATATTGTAACTGTACAATAAATTCAACATATTGCAAATATTCAGTTGATGTCAATATTTGTATTTGTTGATGTGAATATCTGTAGATTATTAACGTCACTCACATATATTTTAAAAAGTAACGGACCCACCGGACACTTCCTTGAGGCACCCCACAATCAACGTTTCTTATACTCGATTTATACAAACATATAGTCTTCGTTTTTCTGTGTAGCTTTTCAATAACTGAAGCTCTTTACCGCAAATTCCATATAGCTTCAATTTCTCACACAATATAGAATGATCAAATGTTAATGAGAAGATAATCACCGCTGAACATTTTTTCTGGTTGAAGCCCATTAAACTTTAAAACTCATTTTTTTTACAATTAGAAGTTTTTAAGTAATTGTTAATGCTTAAATAAATTTGAATGGAATAAAACTATCGCAAAAATGTCAATAAAGGCCCATATAAACCGATTCATCGATTTACTTTTTGAGATCAGATTTTAATATACACATTCGCATGAAATCAGAAAAATTGGACAGCAACATTGTCCGCAACTATCAGTTTTCATGTCAAATAATTCATTATATTTCTATTTTTGAATGAGAATTTTTTGAATGGCAAAGAGAATTTAATAATTTTTCTCAAATATGGACCACATAGGTAACATTGTTCATATAAAAGTTATGGAAGCCCATCTCCGTATTTAAATTCCTGAACACAAAAAAATATTTTTTGATTTATATTGAGATAGCACTCCGAATTTTCATATCTATTAAATTAGACCAGTTAATGGGGATAATTTAATAAATATGATAATATGCCTCATAATAAGGACAATATAATAAAATTTAATAAAAACTTGACTTTTGTTTAAGTGTTTTTTTTTAACCTTAAAAATAAGGTTGCAAAAGTTTCTTACTTATATTAGTGGTATTTTTGACTTTTAATCAAAGTCGTGTCGTGTCCATTAATTTATAGATAATATCTTGATCTTAATGTTTATATACTGCAATATAACGCTCCTAAAACTTAGCTTAAAGGTATGCATACTTATGTCTAGGACGAGATTTTAAAAATACAGAATACACTATTTTAAAGTTCAATAAATCTTTGTGTTTAATGATCCGAAACTATCTATGAACAGATATAGCCCCCATATAAACCGATCCCCAGTTTTGGCTTGAATTGGTTGAAATTTGACCCAAAAATCTATCTTATGACTTCCAACATCGGTGCCAAGTTTTATCTGAATCGGTCAAACCGATATCCCAATAAGACTTCAAATAGAAAGGGTACATTTTTAGCGGAATCCATGGTGGTGGTGGGTATCCAAGATTCGGCCCTGCCGAACTTAATACGTTTTAACTTGTCTTTTTCTAATCTATCCACAAAAGATTTAACTTCAATCGATTATGTTTGTTAATTCAAAATAATCTTAAGCTATAGTCCAATTTTAAGCTCAAAATTGTGGCGTAAATTAAGCAAGTTTAAATAGATTTGGACATATTTTCAATTACCAGCTCCTTTCTATGGGATCATATTCTATGAAAACCATCACAGCATCTCCACCCACATACAGGGATGTTTGCAACAATGCTTCGATATGCAGCGATGCAGGCAAGACATTTCGCAGCTCAGCACCCACCGCCAATGGCGAAACAAACAGCAAATTCATGAGGACGATGATGATGTGTTACTGCTATGCTGGCAACGATGATGTTGGAGGTGGTGATGCAATTGTTGCTGCTGGTAAGAGATGAAAAGTGCGGTGACCTATCGTGGCCATGACATAAATCCCATTGTTCAATGTTTGGGTTGAAAATATGATGAGCAAGCAGCTGCAATAGCATGCCAACAGAATATGTGAGCACAATGCATGAGCGTCAATAAAGGAATCCATCTACCCATTGCCGCACCCATTCGCAAGTAGACATTGTAAACTGACCCACAGTGCAAGCAAGTTCTAGCTTTCGACATGCGACAAACAAGAAGGTAATCAGGAAAGACTTTTTCGTCAACAAGAGACCTGCACTATCACCGGCAGCAGTTGAAGGAGTTCGTTTATCGCTGGGGCCCTTTCTTCCAGTCACAAATTTAAATTAAACACCATCCGTTCATGTGGATTTATCATTTTATATTCATTACAATTACAACTTCAACAACAGCGAAAGCAGCAGCAGCAGTAACAACAACATGAGCATTATTGATGTCTACAACAACATTTACATAGCCCCAGTCATCGGTGGGACAAACACTGGGCGTTGTCGGCGCAGTTAGAATGCTGAAATCGACAGTACCACCGAATGAAAAGGAAAGGAAACGACCAATCCACCAAACAGTATTGCCATGGCGCAACAACAAATTGTATGATACCTAGTCAAAATGAGAAAAATAAACAAGTAAGGGGAAACTCCAAAAACAAGAACTAAATGGTAGTTAAATTGACCATGATTTGGCGCTTAAGATGTTTTTTCCTTATTTTAGGTATATTCGAGTGAAATAAAATCTAGGTGAAATTATAAAGAAGTTGGAATATCTGAACTCAATTATTGCGTTTTACTACCAATTTCATACAATTTTGTAGTATGATCATCCTAATTTACCTCATGCAAAAAAAACAATGGTTGTGATTTTATTGACATTAACCGGAGGTTTGATTCTCTGCATAGAATGCCTTTAATGAAAACAAAGAAGAAACAATTTATTGAAGTAACTACAATATAAAACAATTAAGTAAGTTAAATAACTAAATTGGACTTACCTAAAGTAAGCAATAAGCCATTGTTGTTGGTAGTTTTAATATAACCGAAGTTGTATAAAATAAAACAAAATAATATAAAATAAAATAGAATTAGTTAATTAATTAAAACTGATTCAACCATCCGCTTCGAATTTCGATCGCTGATTGATTGTCCTTTCACTCATTATTTTTTGAAAATTGTTTTTTAAGCTAAGTAACTTTAGTTAAAAATTTCAAAATTTAGAGACGCTCCCATTTGTAAGGCTATTCTGTGTCTTTGACTAAGGTACTGTATTGCCTTCCATCAAAGTCAATTCGATTTCAAAGAAATTTTTAAAATAGGTTCATGATCTTTGGCTCGAATCTTTAAAACAATGGCAAACAAGTTTTCAGTTTAGAAGTTCAAAATTTTATATGATTTTCTTCGAAGGCAGGTTGAGCAACGGCAAACAGTTTTTGCTGATATCAGCAAACTTATTTCTCTGAATGTATTAGATATACAATATATATGGGGTCTATACTTTCATCTGATTTGATTTTTATGAAATGTTGAAGACAATGCATGATGCATGATGCATGAAATGGCAACGTCTTTTTTTTCCATCAGTGTAGTATTTTCAAAAATGATGTTATTGTTTTTTTTTTTTTTTGCTAAAAAGCCCGCCTAGCTCCTCGAGCAAACAATTTTGTTGGAAATGCCATTACACTTTTATTTTTAGGAATCGCGGAAGTGCCCATGACCATTTCATTAAGGAGCAGGGGCAAATTTCTCACATAAAAATGAGTGTAGTCTGATTCGAATTTAAGCTCAATGATAAGGGGCCTGCTCTTTGGAGAATAGTTTTTATATGGCATAAAACACTCAAAAAAAGTTTACTCGAACTTAAAGATTTGTCCTTAATTTAGAGATTTTGGTAATAATTTTGAGCCAAAGATATGCAACTTATAAACAAGGATTGCGTTCTATCATAGAATAAGTAGTGTGGATAGAAACCAACTACACGACGTTTTAAAATAATAAATGCGTGAATCATTAAAACAGAGAAATGTATACTAAAATCAAGGTTTTTTGCATTCGAAACCCAAGGATATGCAGTATTGAATTAACGATGTTAGTCCCTTAATTCAGTACAAAAATAGGAATGGATTAAAGACTGCTGCAACTCAATAAAAGGATATTGTATTTTTAAGGAAAAGAAAACAACTAGGTTTCGAAAATAAGGCTGCTGCGATTTCTACTCTCAAACACCTTTCATTTAAGCCCCATATTTCCATAATCGGCGAACATGACCAGTTTGGGGTCGTTTTAGGGGATGGGGCAGCCATTCGTTGACTTGGCCTTGAAAGTATATATCATATTCGTGTTCTTCCTTAAAATACCTCTTATTGGAGCACCATATTGCAATTGCCAGCAAATACTTTCCTTTCCCGAAAATTTACATCAAATTCGTGTTTCATTTGTGCCCCATATTGCTATGGTCGTAAATTTGTCCTCTTTGGGGATGTTTTGGGGAGGGATGGCCTCCCAATTACTTGATCCCACATTTGGAAATCAAATTTGTATTCTACACTCAAATACCTTTCAATTAAGTCCCATATTGCCATGGCCAGTAAATAAGTCATGGATGGTGGGTGTTTTGGGGGTTGAGGTAGTTCCCCAAGTATTTGGTCCGACAATTGGATATCAGATACGTTTTCCAATCACAAATACCATTTATATGAGTCCCATATTGTCGTTATTGGTCTATATATATTTTTATGGGTTTTGGGGGTTGGGCGGCCCCCAGGTACTCTATCCGAAATTTGGATACTAAACTATTGTATTTAGGTTACAATAGGAGAGCACACAAAATTTCGTTCAAATTGCACCACCCATCTTCGAGATCTGGCGTTTCTGAAAATTATGGTAAAGGCGAGGGTCCGCCCCCCTTCAGATATGAAAACATGTATTACCCAATTTTCACCATGGGATCATTATGCACCATCTGTGAAAATTTCAAGAAAATCGATTCAGCCGTTTTTGAGTCTATAAGGAACACACAAACAAACAAACAATGCGCAACAATTTCATTTTTATATAATCGACTAGCTGGACAGGGCCTGCTCCGCTGTGCCTTCTTTCACTCTCTTATTTTATATGAGCCCTTATACAGTCACATCGGGAAATAAGTTCTGTTTGAGGGTGCTGGTACGGCCTTTCAGATATTTCGAGCCAATGCGGATATTATATTGGTGCTCTTCTCCTAAATACCTTTCATTGGAGCCGTATATTGCTATGTGGTCGGTAAATATATCCGGTATGGGAGGTGTTTTTGAGAGTGAGGCGGATCCCCAAATATTAGATTCGTGCTCTGGTCTCAAATACCGTTCATTTGAGTCCCATATTGATATTATTGGTTTATATTCCATTTGGCTGGTGGCTTTGGAGGTGGGGCGGCCTCTAGATATCCCACCCATCTCCGAGACCGAGATTAAAGCCTGGATGATAGATCTACTTCATTCTCTTGGATTTGGTGCTGGATTGGAGTAGCCAAACTCTTTGCCCCAAAAGTGGATATCAGATGCATACTACACTCCCGAAAATCACATTGGAGCTACATATTGCTATAGTCGATATATATGTGTGGTTTAGGGGGAGTTTATGAGGTGAGGCGTCCCTGAAACACTTGGCCATTAAACAGATACAGATTTAAGCCCCTTTTTGCCGTAATTCAGCTAGAGCACGATTTTGTTTGAGCCCCAAGCATTTTGAAGATATTCAGGGCTAGGGGGTTTCGTTCAGATTCACACTAATTTATTTTTTGTATTGGTTATGTACATTCAAAGTCATATTTCAAAGCGACCATTTGGGATACTACATTCTTAATATCCGCAGGTGCTCCTGTGTCCATCCCAATTTGAGGGTAACAAGTGTACCAACGACTTTTTATTTCTGTCCTATTCTATCCTGATCGGCCTTCATATATTATTTCATATTACATCCTTTCATTTGAGTACAATATATTCTCGGTCATCCTACATGACAGTATGGCGTTGCATTTATTGGGAGGAGAGGGTCGGTCCCCCCGACGCTATGAACCAAATGACAATTTATTTGAGTATTTTGTTGTCACGATCTACAGTCCTGCGGAACGGTAGGACATGAATCCTTATACCAACATTAGATTCGAAATATAATGTCATAGACCTTTCTTTTAATTAACATATTATTCCGATCCAACTACACGTCCTGTTGAATGGTATTTAGTGGGTGGGTCGATCCCAGACTCTGTCCTAATTGTGCATGCCAGATTTGTGACGTTGGACATTCATGCCCGCTTTGGGGTTTTTTTTTGGATTGGGGAGGCCTCCTAGACACCTTGGACCAAATTCTTATAACAGATGTGTACTCAGCTTCCAAATATTTTTTGTTTGATAGCCATATTGTCCCAATCGGTAAACATGTCCTGTTGAGGGGAAAAATGGCGCCTCAGACACCAAGGATTAAATTTTTATATCAGCATTGGACTCTACCTTTAAATAGCTTTCATTTGATATCCATATTTTCCCAATCGGAAAATTTGTCCTGCGGGGGTTTTGGGTGGTGGGGAGGGTCCTCAGACACAAAATTTTTTGTCTAAGATTTGTATTCTACTTTTAAATACCTTTTATTTGATACCCATATTGCTCAAAGCGGTTAAAGTGTCCTGTTGAGGGGTGTTTTTGGGGGTGGGGGGCTCGCCGACACTAAGGATAACATTTTAATGCCAAGTTCGTACTCTACTCTCAAATAGCTTTCATTTGATACCCATATTGCCCAATGCTTTTTTTGGGATGGGTACCCCCCGAAACTTTAGAGTGAAATGTGTACTCTACTCTTAAATACCTTTCGTTTGATACCCATATTATCCCAATAGATAAACATTTCCGTTCGGGTGGGTTTTAGGATGGGGCGTCTCCCCAGGTTATTTGACCCTAAAATTTTATACCATTTTCGTGTTTTTGGGATACCATAAGGTGGCATAAAAAATTTCGCTTAAATCTGTGCAACCATCTCCGAGATCTGGCGTTTTTGAAAACTGGGGTATGCTGGAGGGTCCGAACGGCGTACCGCATAGCGACGCCACGTTGTAGAGAAGTTTTAACATGGCAGGATACTCACACATGTTGCCAGCATTCGTAACCACCACCGCTGAAAATGTTTCTAATGTTCACGCCGGGGTTTGAACCTAGGCGTTCCGAGTCAAAGGCGGACATGCCAATCTTTGCGGCGCGGTCAGTATTTATGAGAACATAACCGCTGAAATTTTTTTTTTTGGTTGAAACCCATGCGGCCATACTTCCCTATCAAAGGCATGCAAATATGAATTTTGTTTATTATGCGATTGAAACCATTTGAGTGAAATGAAAAAAAATCTATTGTAAATGGACATTGGAAGGAAATAAAAGAATACCACAGGAATGTTATTTACATAATATTTTAAATAAACGTTAGAAAAAATGGCTAAGACGTTATTAAACAGTACTCGTAAACTTTTTCTTTGATTTTTAAGTTGTGAGAAAAAAATTTTCGTTTTGAAATTGTTAATTCTTTCAGTTTTTCAATTTCATTCGCGTCTAATAAACGTCTTGTTAAAAATCTTCTTTTTGTAATTAGGAATTTTTAGGTCATTTTCGATGCTTAAATAAATTTGAATGGGATAAAACTTTCGTAAAAAGTCAGATTTAAAAATGTTCACTCTTTGATAAGGTATATTTTAACTTTCTATTCCCACCACCGTAGGATAGGGGGTATATTCATTTAGTCATTCCGTTTGCAACACATCGAAATATCAATTTCCGACCCTACAAAGTATATATATTTCGGATCGTCGTAAAATTCAAAGGCGATTTTACGATGTCCGTGTGTCCGTGCGTCTCTTGTAATCGCTACACAGCCTTCAAAAATTGAGATATTGAGCTGACATTTGGCACAGATACATCTTTTTGATGCACGCTGGTTAAGTTCTTGAACGGACCAAATCGGACCATATTTGGATATAGATGCTATATTGACCGATTTTCGGATAAAGGGTCTAATGCCCATAAATGCTTTATTTTTCATCCGATTTCGCTGAAATTTGAAATAGTGAGTCGTTTTAGGTCTCCCGACATCTGACCCAAATATGGTCCATATCGGACTATATTTATATAAAGCTGCCATATATACCGATCTGCCGATAAAGGGCCTGAAGCCCATAAAAGCTTTATTTATAACCCGATTTCGCTGAAACAGACGGTTGTCTTAAGCCTCCTGATACCTGACATAAATATGGATCAAATCGGACTATATTTAGGTATAGCTGCCATATAGACCGATCTCCAGATAGAGGGTCCAAAGCCCATAAAAGCTTTATTTTGAAGCATTGAGAAGTTTGACGACTCCTAACATAGGACCCGAATGTGGTTCAGATCGGACTATATTTAGATATAGCTGCCATATAGATCTGCCGATCTGCCGATAAAGGGTCTGAAGCCCATAAAAGCTTTATTTTTTGACCGATTTCGCTGAAATTTGAAACAGTGGGTAGTCTTACTTCTCCCAACATCCGTATACATCCGTATGGATCGGATAGGACTATATTTAGATATAGCTTTAAGTAGTTTTAGGCCACCCGCTATCCGACCCAAATATGGCAAAGATCGGACTGTGTTTAGAGGTAGCTGTCATATAGACCGATGTGTCGATTATTTATTACCCGATTCAACAGTGACTTATATATATTAGCCCACTTAATATCCGTGTCAAATTTGGGTGTTTAAGTAATCCAATTTTCACCGGATTGTTCCGAAAAGGGGTTTACATATATACGCGAGATGATGGGTATCCAAAGTTCTGCCCGGCCGAACTTGATGCCTTTTTACTGGTTATCCATTATATCAAATATCCATTTCGTATATATATTCTTGATCTAAGACGACCAAGCCATGTCCGTCCGTCTGTCCGTCTGTCTGTTGAAATTTACGCTACAGTCTTTAAAAATAGAGATATTGAGATAAAACTTTGCACTGATTACTTTATTGTCTATAAGCAGATTAAGTTCGAAGATGGGCTGTATCGGACTATATCTTGATATAAGAGGCACACTTATTATCTGATTTTGCTGAAATATGGGACAGTGAGTTGTGTTAGGCCCCTTTACATCTGTCTTCAGTTTGGCCCAGATCGGTCCTGATTTGGATACACAATAGCTGCCATTTAGACCGATCTCACGATTTAAGGTTTTGGACTCATAAAAGGCACATTTATTGTCGAATGTCGCCGAAATTTGGGACGATGAGTTGTGTTTGGCCCTTCGATGTTCTTCTTCAGTTTGGTCTGGATCGGTCCAGATTTGAATAAAGCGCCATATAGACGGATCTCTCAATTAAAGTTTTCGGCCCATAAAAGCCACATTTATTGTCCGATTTTGCTGAAATTTGGGACAGTGGGTTATGTTAGGCCTTTCAACATCCTTCTTCAATTGGGCTCAGATCGGTGCAGATTTGGGTATAGCTGCCATATAGATCGATCCGCCGATTTAAGGTCATAGACCTATAAAAGCCACATGTATTATCCGATTTTGTCAAAATTTGAGATAGTGAGTTGTGTTAGGCCCGTCCACACCTATCTTTAATTTGGCCCAGATCGGTCCAGATTAGGATATAGCTGCCATATAGACCGATCCGCCGATTTAGGGTCATAGGCCATATGTATTATCCGATGTTGCTGAAATTTGGGACAGTGAGTTAGTTGTGTTAGGCCCTTCGACATCTTTCTTTTGATTTAGCTCAGATCGGTCCACATTTGGATATAGCTGCCATATAGACCGATATCTCGATTTGAAGTCTTGAAGCCCTAAAAATATGTGCCGATCATGGTCGACATCAGAAAATAGGGTAATAAGGCTGTGTGTAGGCCCATCTCCCGAATAAACATTTCTGGGTACATAATGGTGAATTTTACATCAAATTTCGACGATTTTTAAATTACAATAAATTAAATTTATTTCCAAGCTCGACCCAATCGAACTTAATGCGTTTTTGCTTGCTGTAGTTTAAGATGGTTTCACACCATTTTCCATGATGTGTAAAATTTGGCAACCCATGGCAAAAATATGTTTGCACGTTCATAGCCAACTGAGAGATACATACATATGTATGAATGAAATTGCTGTTGATGGCGTCTTCATCTCAGCTATTATTATCAATAAAGTGCAAACATTTGTCAAGGTAAAGAGCCTATTCTCATGGGTAACTTAAGTTGGGTTATGCTGGAAACAATTGTGCTGTATTAGATTAAAGTTTATTTATTTATTTTAAAGCAAAACCTTGTGCAACAATATCTTCAATCAGGTAAAAGCCTTCCAACTGCTACTCTAAGTAATCGCCATAAGACTTAGTTTTCAATGTGAGCATATATGCAGCCTACACTGTTTGCGGTGTGCCTTCCGTTCATTCATGTTTTAGGCTAAATTTATTTGGTCGAATCGAAATTCATACAATTATTTCAAGACCATTATCCGACTACAGACCATACGGTAAAGAGGAGATAGATATCTCGAAAATTGGGTTAAATAATAGTTTATGTATGTCGCACCCTGATCCCGTATAGATATCTATCGGCCAAAGTCAGTAACTATGGTTCTCGTCGCGGTTTTTAATTGTGTAAACAGGCCCTTTCGTATATGCGTTCTTTTAAGTTTAGAGCCATGGACTTGAACACATTCTAGCGTTATTTAAAGAACTGCTCTCAAACTTATAAAAGTTAGGCATGCGTTCGCTGTTTTCAAAACTCTTTGACCGCGATATCTGATACGCCATGCATCTGCATCGACACCTTTGTCAAAGTGATGAAGTTGCTCTACATACACCATGACTATTGAGTACGGTGTAGAGCACGCTTTTGTTTTGAAACAGGGCTTACTAAGTTTTCCATCTCAATTTGGCCATATTTGACAATTTAATTTGTGTCCCCGCCGCCAATACTAATCTAGTCATTCCGTTTGTAACACCTACAAATTTTGAACTGCGACCTCGTTAACTAAAACACAGATGGAGCTTAGTTTGAAGGGTAGTTGTACTTTAAGTACCAAATTTCTGCCAAACCAGGCACATATTCAATCTTCTAGGGGCCGTCGAAGGGTTATCGGGAGATGGATGTTGGAAGTCATAGCAAAACAAGCTTCAAATTTCAGCCAAAGCCGACAGGCGCTCAAGATGTCAATTTGGGCGTTTTGTATGGGAGCAATATTAGGTTTAACACCGATTTGGACTACACTTGGCACAATCGTTGGAAATCGTAACAGAGCTATGTGCCATATATCAGCCCAATCAGTTATTAATTGCAGCTGCTACAATAGTAGCTCAAGAAGTCAAATTGAAGGACCACATTTTATGAGAGCTATATTCAAATCTGAACCGACATGTCATCCCCAATGACCTACATTGCTGCGAAGTATCTCAGCAAAATTTAGCTTTACGCGTTCGACCGCTATCGTGATTTCCACATACGGGCGGTTAGGAGGTTGGACGCACAGATTGATGGACATGGTTAAATCGATTTACAATGTCAAGAGGATACCGAATATGAATACTTTTTGGGATCGGAGATCAATATTTCGGGATGTTTCGAACGGAATGATTAGGTCCTAGATAGTGGTGGGTACAAAAACCATTGCACATCACTCTGTTAACTTGTTTTTACATTTCAAACGCTAGCGCTAAACATGTAACGTTACCCCTATGTATTTTACGATTTGATGTCACTACAATACTGTGCATGGTTTTAGGCAGTTATGAGTGAACGGGTATAGATTCTTGGCATTGCCATGCCTATTTATTATCCTAAACTGAGTAGTGACTGCTGTTACATCTACTGCTGCTGCCATGGCAGGCAGGCAGGGAGGCAGGCAGGCAGGGTGGCAAGCAGTTAGAGGACCATGAAAGGACTCTCAGAGACTTGCTGTTGCTGTTCTTGCTTTTGCTATTGAGGAATTTTTATTGACAAAAGGGAGGAGTACTTAACAGAGCCATATACATGTTTGTAGTTATTTATATTGATGATGTTGTTGTTGCTGCCAGTTTCGCTGCTACTGCTGTTGCAGGTGTAGCTAGGAAGTCATTTGTTCTCTGTTTCCAAGTCAAATGCTTTAAGATGCGATGTCAAAGCGCAGAGACCTTCAAGACGTTCATGGACTCCTTTTTAGAGTAAGATCTTCGTAATTCTTCAGCGTAATTGGATTATTAATTGATTTGTGTCCTTAAATCAATCAATTGTCATTGAGTTCGACTGCGACAAAAAAAAAAAACGGAATTTTATTAGATTAAATGAACTAACTAACTAACTGAATATTGTTAATCTATGTATTTTCAAATTTCATCATAACTTGCATTAAACGACTTGAAGATAAAATGAGGGTTTGATGATTAGACGATGCACAGTGGTAGAAAATCGAAAAAGACTTGTAAAAGAATATGCCGTGTGAGAACGGGTAGAGAAATTTGAAATTTGCAATGATTAGAGCTGAGATGCTAGCGAGATCGTGCTTCCCGTATTTGTTGCTTTTACACATAATACATTCACCATATTCCTGCCTCGGAGGCCACCGTGGCAACTGCGTTCAAATCCCGGCCTCATTTGTTAGGTATCCTGCCATGTTAAAACTTCTCCACCAAGTGGTGCCACTATGCGGCTGCCGTTCGGCCTCGGCATAAAAATGAGGCCCCTTATGATTGAGCTTAAACTTTAATCGGACTGCACTCTTTGATATGAGAGAAGTATCCACTGATTCTTAGCGGAATGTGTATAGGAAAAGTTAGTATTTAGTATATTCCTGCCTCTGATATTCATTCCAAAAATTGGGGAAATATATAATTTTTCTGAAAACGAAAATTAAATCGGAAAAACTCTAAGACAAAAACGAATAGAGTTATCTTAGTAATTCGCTTTGAATTTTACAGATGAGAGTGTTTCTAAAATAAAAAAAAAAAACTAAATATAAATTATGCCCGATTTTTTTAATAAAATTCCTCAAAATATCACTTTCGGGCAAAGAGAATTTAAAAATCAGAATTTTTAGTAAATTTGCTGTGGAGGCTGGGTTTTTCTAAATTTTTGACACATCTAATTCAAATTTCACCTAAAACGCATCTACAGTATGCTAAGAAGAGCAAAAAAAGAAATTTGAAAATGAAGCAAAATTTTCAAAATGGACCACAAATGAAGATTTGACAGCCCGAACAATTTCTCGAAATACCGAGTTGACCAACTTTAAGGCCTACCAAAAGTTGCCCGGACAATTTAGGACGTTGACATTTTGCAGACGATCTCAGCTCAGCATTTTAATTTCAAAGAGTTCTCACACGGCATATTATTTACCCGGACAATTTATGGCCGTTTGTTAAAAATTGCAATAGCTTAACTCATAGAAAAGTTAAGCACAAAATTACCACACGTTTTCCACAATGGATCTGCATTTTTAAAGGATTTGTGTTGCTTCCTCCTCATTTACGTTACACATTTACGTTTACACTTATCATTAAAACATATTTGAATGGTCCATTAATTTCGCAGAGGTTAACATGTCCGCCTATGACGCTGAACGTCTGGGTTCGAATCCTGGCGAGACCATCAGAAAAAATTTTCAGCGGTGGTTTTCCCCTCCTAATGCTGGCAACATTTGTGAGGTACTATGCCATGTAAAATTTTTCTTGAAAGAGGTGTCGACATAGGACTACGAGCTCACTTATGTAAAATCGGGGCGGCAAGTGATAGCATGTGTAGGGCATGCGATGAAGATGAGGCGACGTTGGAGCATTTCCATTGTCATTGCCCGGCTTTCGCGTCTAAGAGATACCGGTACTTAGGTGGAGACACTATATCAGACATGAACCAATTTAGGGGGTTTGGCCGGGCCGAATCTTATATACCCTCCACCATGGATCACATTTGTCAAGTTCTTTTCCCGGCTTCTCTTCTTAGGCAAAAAAGGATAAAAGAAAAGATTTGCTCTGCTATTAGAGCGATATCAAGATATGGTCTGGCTCGGACCACAATTAAATTATATATTGGAGACCTGTGTAAAATGTCAGCCAATTTGAATAAGAATTGCGCCGTTTGGGGGCCCAAGAAGTAAAATAGAGAGATCGATTTATATGGGAGCTGTATCGGGCTATAGACCGATTCATACCATAATAAACACGTATTTTGAGGGTCATGAGAGGATCCGTCGTACAAAATTTCAGGCAAATCGGATAATAATTGCGACCTCTAGATGTTCAAGAAGTCAAGATCCCCGATCGGTTTATATGACAGCTATATCAGGTTATGAACCGATTTGAATCTTATTTGACGCAGTTGTTGAAAGTCATAATAAAATACGTCATGCAAAATTTCAGCTAAATCGTATAGGAATTGCGCTCTCTAGAAGCTCAAGAAGTCAAGTGACTTCCTGTGACCGGATCGGTTAATATGGCAGCTATATCAGGTTATGAACCGATTTGAGCCGTACCTGGCGTAGTTGTTTGATATCATAACAAAATACTTTGTGCAAAATTTCATTCAAATCGGATAGAGCCCTCTAAAGGCTCAAGAAGTCAAGATACAAGTTCGGTTTATATGGCAGCTATATCGATTATATATAGATTTGAACCATACTTGGCACAGTTGTTGGAAATCATAACAAAACAAGTCGTGTAAAATTTCATTCCAATCGAGTAAGAATTGCCCCCTCTAGAGGCTCAAGAAAGACCCAAGATCGATTTATATAGCAGCTATATCAGGTTGTGGACCGATTTGAAACATACTTGGCGCAGTTGTTGGATATCATATCAGAACACATCGTGCAAAATTTTAATCCAATCGGATAAGAATTGCGCCTTCTAGGGGCTCAAGAAGTCAAGACCCAAGATCGGTTTATAGGGCTGCTATATCAAAACATGGACCGATATGGCCCATTTACAATCCCAACTGACCTACACTAATAAGAAGTATTTGAGCAAAGTTTCAAGCAGCTAGCTTTACTCCTTCGGAAGTTAGCGTGCTTTCGACAGACAGACGGACGGACGGATGGACGGACGGACGGATGGACGGACATGGCTAGATCGACATAAAATGTCACGACGATCAATATGACGAAATTATTGTAATATACTCCCATCCAATGGTGGAGGATATAAAAATTAAGGATTTTGTAAGTAGCACGGAATTCCCAACTTAAAATTTTCTTTTTAGAGGTTACTTTATAGTTTTTGGTGCGCACAACAAGCCGATTACTGGCTTAGGTGTATGTCCATAGTGGCATGGGGCGGATTAATATCTACACCCTCTTTTCAAACTAACCGATTCTCTCAAAATTTTCTTATGACTCTTAATATTACTGGTGAGTTTCATAAAAATCGGTTCAGATTTAGATATAGCTGCCATATATGTATATCGCCCGATATTCACTCTATGACCACTGCAATCGCATTTATTGACCAATCTTGCCAACATTTTGCACAACGCTTCCTCAACGACTACCACAATATCTAAAGTGTTTGGTCGAAATCTGTTCAGGTTTAGATTTAGCTCCCGTTTATATGTTCGTCAGATTATGGGTAATTTGCAACAATATTGGCATTTGTCAACCGTAGTTATTACAGTTTGCTCGAGATATGCAAAAACATAAAACATCCACCAAGGTTCATTAAAATTGAATCATAAATAGATGTAGCTCCCACCTAGTATTAATAGGGTAGCTGTAGGTTATTATACAGTTGGCGGCGCCCGACTTTTGTTATTTTACATAAATTGTCCATCGGTCTGATGAAATCACTCTACAGTCTTTAAAAATAGCGATATTGAGCTGAAACTTTGCACACATTCTTCTTTTGTCCATAAGCAGGTTAAGTTCAAGGATGGGTTATATCGGACTTTATCTTGATATAGCCCCCATATGGACCGATCCGCCGATTTAGAGTCTTAACAGTAAGTTGTGGGACAGTAAGTTGTGTTAGGCTCTGCAATATGTCACAGATCGGTTCAGATTTGAATATAGCTCTCATATAGACCGATCTCTCGATTTAAGGTTATGGGCCCATAAAAGGAGCATTTATTGTCCGATGGCGCCGAAATTTGGGACAGTGAGTTGTATTAGGTCCATCGACATTCTTCTTCAATTTGAATATAGCTGCCATATAGCTATATTCAAATTCGCTATACGGCAAATAGCTATACGACAAATTCTTAGAATTTTCGCCTAAGAAATCATGGGCTTAAAACAGTTGTACACATTCTAGCATATGTAGACAGAATTTTCAAGTCCATGGGCTTATAGGCATTTATGTTCGTCTCAGTGTACAAGGCAATGTGCAATTTCACTAATTATCAAGATCAAAATAGAGCATCCGCTTTTTAACAATAAAATCGAAAGTTAAATTTTTTTTGGGCCAAAAACAGGATTTAGTCTTTAGAAATCGGAAGCTCGATTTTGATTAAAGACCCATTGCAACTTGGCAATAATTCTTAGAAAAAAATCATAGATTACGATTTTGACAACCGCTTGGTGAGCGTTTTTGATCCTTACTAATCGACCCACCCAAATGTTAAAGTTTCCTTCAAAAAAAAGTTAAGAAGCTATATACAATATATTTTTAACTTTTATGTTGAAATGTGTTAACTATATGTTTTAAAGGAACGATTGTCCCAAAGAAAAGATTTTGTAAGTTTGTCTACTACTAAGGCTTTTGGCACACTTCACACTAGGGGGTCGCACAACACGGTACAACTCAGTACATCTTTTAACGTCGCAATTTTACATCAATATTTCTGATACATGCGGCGAGTCTTTGACCACCTGAACGTATGATGAATATTTTTGATTTCCAATATTTAAATCGTTACTTATACGCCACCTAGACAAACTCAAATAGGCAAAATAAGAAATCTATTGGTTGTTATTGGTTGTCTTATGACACTGTCGAAAGCAGCCGTAGCGCAGAGTTTATCATGATGCTGGACGCCAGGGACATACCCTGCCGAGAATTAAAAAAAAAAAAAAAAAATACAGCAGTGATTATCACCCCTCTAATGTTGGCGACATTTGTGAGTCTCAAAAAACATCTGGAGTAAGTGGTGTTGCGCGCCGCTCGGACTCGGCAAGAAAGCATGTACCATAGCATTGGGCTCAAACGTGAATTCCACAGTAATTATTGATACAATATATGGGAAAAGTATCCCCAATGTTGCTTTATGTGCGTGTTCACATTTGGAAACTTACTAAATTGTATTGTTTGATTAAAACAAAAAGATATAAATAACTAAAAATGCTTAAATTTAACTTAAACAAGTTCATGATTTAATTCAAAATCTCTTAGTAGGTCGGTAGTAGGGCACAAACTTCGGTTTATATGACCGCTACATCAGGTTGTTATTGGTGTAGCAGTGTGTTGTACACTGAGGCTGCAGCATTTGCCGATACTTTCAACGGGCTACCATAGGATTGTAATAAACGGGTAATAAACTGGAGTGAAATCGCGAGATTGGTTTAAATGGCAAAACATGGACCTCAAATTTCAAGAGCCTAGCTTTACTCGTTCAAAAGTTAGAATGGTTTCGACAGACAGACGCATAGACATGGAATTTTACATGGTTATAGCTAGGGCGTTATCCAGACTATGTACAAAAGGGCCCTAGTAAGCCCGGTGGTCCATGGGTGGCCCTCAAAGTTTGTCACCTCTGCCCTATTACATTTTATTCAAACTGCCAAAGGCGCATTTATGTACCTATTTTAAAATTTGTTTTATTTGCTGCGAAGTGCTCTTTGATTAAGTCATCCCCTACAAGCTCTTGTTTGCGCTGCGGAATGTTAATTATTGGTTCGATTTTCAAAATGTCTTTATTCGTTGGAAAGTGCGTCTCAAGCTCTATACAACACATGCTTTTGTATCAAGTATCTTTCATTGTTGTGTAGATATTCGACTTACAAAATTATTATTTTTTATACCATATATTCATTTAGTCATTCATTTTGCAACATATCGAAATATCAATTTCCGACCCTACAAAGTACATACATTTCGGATGGTCGTAAAATTCTAAGAGGATTTAACGATGTCCATGTGTCAGTCCGTCTATCCATCTGTTGTAATCACTCTATAGCCTTTAAAAATTGAGATATTTAGCTGAAATTTGGCACAGATACGTCTTTTTATATAGACCGATTTTCCGATAAAGGGTCTAATGCCCAAAAAATCTTTATTTTTCATCCGATTTTGCTGAAATTTGATCTGCCGATAAAGGGTCTGAAGACCATGAAAACCAAATTTATTACCCGATTTTGCTGAAATTTAAAACAGTGGGTTATTGTAAGCCACCCGACATCTGATCCAAATATGGTTCAGATCGGTCTATATTTAGATATAGCCGCCATATAGACCGATCTCCCGATAAAGGGTCTGAAGCCCATAAAAGCTTAAATTATTACCCGATATCGCTGAAATTTAAAACAATGAGTAGTTGTAGGCCTCCCGACAATTGATCTTCAGTTTGGTCTAGAATTTAATCTTAAATCGTCTTACAAGCGAACAACGCTTGCAAATTATTGAGTTTTATTATCAAAATGAGTGCTCTGTTAAGAAAGTTCATCTCACGCTTCATGGGTACCTAAATGAGCAGAACAGTCGAATTTGGAGTGAAGATCAACCAGAAACATTGTAAGAGCTACCAATGCATTCAGAAAAAGTCACAGTTTGGTGCGGTTTATGGGCTGGTGGCATCATTGGACCGTACTTCTTCAAAGATGATGCGAATCGGAGCGAAACTTTGAATGATGAGCACTACCGTGAGATGATATCCAACTTTTTTTTGTCCAAAATGCAAGCGTGATAATCATAAGCCCAAAAGTAATAAAAATATCGTTCTAGTTTTGTCAGTATTTTCATTCGTCTCAATGTCGAGGGCGGTTAATGAGGTAATTGCATCAGGCGTAATTGTATGAGGCGTTTTCGCAATTAATACGATTCAAATACAACATACCAACGAGCGGCCCTTTACAATTTGGGTCGTAAAGAGAGTGGACCTAAATATTTATAGTTTTTAGGGCCAATACCCCAAATCGGACATATTTGCTGACTTTTGCAATAAGGAGTTTAAACGAGATTAGAAAACGAATTTGATATCCAATTTTGAGGCCAATGGCAATATGGGGTTCAAATAAATGAAATATAGATATATGAGCAAGCTGCTGATATATTTTCCGGGCTGAGTGTTTGGTGGACCACCCAATCCCCAAAACACCCCTAAATCGGGCATATTTACCGACCATGTCAATGTGAAGCTTAAATGAAAGGTATTGGCGGGTAGAGCAAGAATTGATACCGACACCCGTAAAGGGAAAAAATTTTGCGACCATGCCAATATGTGGTATTTGAGATTAGAAAACGAATTTGATAACCTATTTTGGGCCATGTGTTTGGGGAACGGCTCATCGTATAACTCCCCTAAACCAATGGCAATATGGGGTTTAAATAAATGCCTGGGGGACCACCCCACCCCCGAAAACACCCCTAAATCAGATATCATGAGAGTAGCGGACTGAAATAAAGTATTTTAAGAATGGAGTACACCTTACATCCAAACTTAAATTCGTATACCAATAGAGATCATATGGGATTCGGACAAAGGCACTCATATTGTTAAACAATTAGTCAAGTGATATACTATATTCGTAGCATGGTATTTCACTAAAAGCTCTTTAATTGTCGAAAATAAATATTCCAAGGAAACTTTTGTTCCATATAAAGTAAAAAAAAGGCGCAGCGGAGCGGGCTCGTGAAGACATCTTTATGCGTTCATACATGGCAGACTTATTTCCACTAATTTTTGTTCCTATCCCACTGTGAGACGGACGGACACGACTAAATCGACTTCCATCTCAGATCAATATTTCGATGAGTTACAAACGGAATGACGAAGTTAGTATACCCCATGCTATGCTAGAGGTCATAGAAATACATTTATGGCCAAATAAAACAAATTTTAATAGGTTAACCCATGTGCGTCCACCTGTCCGTCTGTTGAAAGCACACTTACTTTCTAAAGTTAAGTTAAGCTAGCCGCTAAAAATCTTTGCATTAATATTTCTTATCAATAAGGGTCAGTTAAGATTGAAAAGGGACACATCGGTCCATGGTTTGATATAGATCCCATGTAAACTTATCACCCGATTTGACTTCTCTGAGGGCCGCAATTATTATCAAATTTGGCGTACATTTTGAAAGTGTTGTTTTATTACGACTTCCAATAATCAAGTTGGAATATGATCCAAATTGCCACCGATCTCCCGACCTGACTTCTTAAACCTCTAGAGTATTTTTTTCCATAACTTGATGTTTCTCCCATACAGATGCAATTGAGCTGAAAAGCAAAAACTTTTCAAATGTGGCCTATGGTGGAGCAAATATGATTCGGCCTGGCCGAACTTAGCGCCTATTTACTCGTTTCTCTTAAAACATTTGTAACACTTTATTTAAATGCATGGTAGGATTCCATGACAGTTAGTTTTTTTTTGAGTTTCGTTCAAATTCAATTAAAAATACTTCAATTCGTTTTTATACCCTCCACCATATGATGGGGGGTATACTAATTTCGTCATTCTGTTTGTAACTACTCGAAATATTCGTCTGAAACCCCATAAAGTATATATATTCTTGATCGTCGTGACATTTTATGTCGATCTAGCCATGTTCGTCCGTCTGTCTGTCGAAAGCACTCTAATTTCCGAAGAAGTAAAGCTAGCCGCTTGAAATTTTGCACAAATTAGTGTAGGTCGGTTGGTATTGTAAATGGGCCACATCGGTCCATAACCTGATATAGCTGCCATATAAACCGATCTTGGGTCTTGACTTCTTGAGCCTCTAGAGTGCGCAATTCTTATCCGATTAAAATGAAATTTTGCACGACGTGTTTTGTTATGATATCCAACAACTGTGCCAAGCCTGGATCAAATCGGTCAATAACCTCATATAGCTGCCATATAAACCGACTTTGGGTCCCGACTACTTGAGCCTCTAGAGTGCACAATTCTTATCCGATTAGAATGAAATTTTGCCCGACGTGTTTTGTTATGATACTCAACAACTTTGCCAAGTATGGTTCAAATCGGTCCATAACCTAATATAGCTGTCATATAAACCGATCTTGGGTCTTGACTTCTTGAGCCTCTAGAGGGCGCAATTCTTATCCGATTTGAATGAGTTTTTGCATGAGGTCTTTTGTTATAACTTTAAACAACTGTGCTAAGAATAGTTCAAATCGGTTCATAACCTGATATAGCTGTCATATAAACCGATCTGGGATCTTGACTTCTTGAGCCTCTAGAGGTCGCAATTATTATCCGATTTGTATGAAATTTTGCATGACGGATCCTCTCATGACCATCAACATACGTGTTTATTATGGTCTGAATCGGTCTATAGCGCGAAGCAGATCCCATATAAATCGGTCGCTCTATTTTACTTCTTGAGCCCCCAAAGGGCGCAATTCTGACATCACCTCCTCGGGTATATATGTAAATCCCCTTTCTTCACAATCCGGTGAAAATTGGATAAGTTATGCACCCAAATTTGGCACGCACATTGAGTGGTCTAATATATATGTCACTATTCAATTTTGTAGAACAAAATATTGGTCTTTTTGGCAGATATATCCAATTGTAAACCCATCTGAACCATATTAAGGTCGGATACCGTGAAGCACAGAAAAACTCACTGTTTATAATTTCCGCAAAATCGGGTAATGAATAAAGCTTTAATGGGCTTTAGTCCCCGTATCGGCAGATCGGTTTATATGGCAGCTATATCTAAATATAGTCCGATAAGAATTATATTTAGGTCAGATGTTGGGAGGTCCTAACCAACTCACTGTTTCAAATTTCAGCGAAATCGGGTAGAAATAAAGCTTTCATTGGCTTCAGATCCCTTATCGGCAGATCGGTCTATATGACAGCTATATCTAAATATAGTCCGATCTGAACCACATTTAGGTCGAGTGTCTGGATTCTAAAAAGAACTCACTGTTTCAAATTTTAGCAAAATCGGTTAAAAAATAAAATTTTTATGGGCTTCAGACCCTATATCGGCAGATCGGTCTATATGGCAGCAATATCTAAATATAGTCCGATCTGTACCATATTTGAATCGGATATTGGGAATGACTTAATGAATATACCCCCTATCCTACGGTGGTGGGTACAAAAAATTTTCAATATGTACTTTTTTGAAATTTGGGTTTTCTTTCGAGAAAATCTTTTTACAATCAAAAGATATTCGCAATCGGTTGAAAAATATTTGCAAAATTTTGTGACAATCGGACAACAAATACGACCTGCACTTTGATTACAAGAATACATGGACTCACAGACGGACAGACGGACATGGCTAAATTGAATCAGAAAGTGATTCTGAGTCGATCGGTATACTTATGAATGGGTCTAGCTCTTCTCCTTCTTGGCGTTGCGAACAAATGCACAAATCTACAATACCCTGTACCACAGTGGTGGTGCAGGGTTTAAAAATAGTAGTCATAGTCATAACAGACACTACATGCGAAATTTCTGCCAAATCGGTCAGAAATTGCGCCTTTTAGGGGCACAAGAAATGAAATCAGGAGATCGATTTATGTGGGAGCTACATTAGGTTGGAAGTAATAAGAGAACACTGTATGCAAAATTGCAGCCAAATCGGACAAAAATTGCGGCTTGCAAGGGCTCAAGAAGTCTAATCAGGAGATCGGTGGTTTATATACGAGCTATATCTAAATCTCAACATATATGGCCCATCAATATTAATTAACTGTGCAAAATTTCAAGCGGCTAGCTTTAAGCGATCGGCCGCTATCTTGATTTCGACAGATGGACGGACGGATATGGCTATGGCTACATCGACTCAGAACGTCGAGACGATCAGGAATTTATATACTTAATGGGGTCTTAGATGAATATTTGGAGGTGTTACAAACGAAATGACTAGATTAGAATACACCCATCTTATGATGGTGGGTATAAAAATATCATCAAAATACTGAGGGAAATTTGACAATTTTTCACTTTTGATACAATGAGTAGAACTACGTCCCTGACTGCCATATAAACCGATCTGACGATTAAAGATCTTAAGCCCATAAAGGCCAATTTCGCTAAAATTTGGAGCAATGAGTTGCTTTAGGCCTCTGCTCATCCCACTCGAATATGGTCTAGATCGGACCATGTTTAGATATATCTGCCATATAGATCAATATCCGAGCCGCATTTACTAGCCGATTTCGCTGCCATATGCTTTGGGCCCGCCGTCATACAACATCGTTTCCCACAATGTTTCGGAAAATAATTGTCTCCTACATAAGTATATTGTTCCAGGTCAAATAGCAATGGTGTTTGGTCCGTCTATAAATAGATGAAGATACAATCATACAATAATTTTCAAAACACATTTAATCTTGGTTTGCTACAGATGTATCTCGAGATAAATGCTTGGCCGTTGAGGTGCCGCTTCTGCACGGACAACTTAAATGTGGCGTGAATATTTTTATCGCAATCCCTATGCATGAGATATCGCAGAATGTTTGAGCCTACGATGGATTCATATCCTCAAAATGACAAAGTTTTCCTGTAGGGAAAGTGTATCGTAACATAATCCAACAAATAGACAAGTTAAAAAGATAAAAGAGAAAACGAAAATATTCTCAGGACTGGAATTTGTTCTAAACATCCTTCTGGTATTTCAAGACAAGGATATGTATGTTAATGTACAAGGTGTGTGAGTATGTGTGCCAAGAACTCAATTGAAAAATATTTGTATGTAGTGTGTGTACATACATACCTACAGTGATATCACACGGCAAAATGTTCCAAAGTTGTGAGAAATGTTCGAGGATGTGTAGAAGAAAAAGTTGATTTCATTTGACAAGAGGCGAACAAGAGAGAGTGAGAAAGAGGGAGAGAGGGAGTAAGTATTGCAAACACACAAATATAGCCCGTCCTAACGTGCTAACGAACGGCTGGTCTGACGCTCAGTCACACAAACACGAGAAGTGATAGGAAATGTCTGCAAGATATTTGCCAATGTGGGCGTACATTGCCTAGTTACAGACTGCCACCATGCAGATACCACACTTCACACAATCCAACGAACAAACAAACGCTCACTCACACATGCGGCGATGAGGAACGCGGTCAAAGTCATAAGAAAACAACGGCAACAAAGACCACGACGAACTCGTTTCCACACAACAAAAATCAAACAAACAACACTAGTCCTCCACTGTAGCAATAATAACAGCAGCAGACATAACACAGCATCTCGCTTTCACAGAGGTGAGAAAAGCTCGGACTCAAGCAGAGCTTTCAAATTGGCTCAAAGGGAACGATTTGTAGAGAAGCTTTGCTCCCATTAATACAAATCAGGACATCTTACAACAGCAACAACAGTTCGTGAAGTCTTCCTCCTCATCGCTTGGTACGCCAAAGTTGGCGCAAGTCTGCTGCATGGAGGTGGCAGAGCGGCCATGGTAGGATAACAGTAACTACCACTGTTATCACTTAACATGACTGTTATTGGACTTGTATACATTTTCCACCCTCACACCTATTTGGCAGCGCTGTTGAGAGCAACCGTCACGACAAGGAGAATATGTTGATTGTTGAAAAACATATTTAAAGTCCTGTGCTCTCTCTCTCTCTCTCTCTCTCTTTCAATGTCTTTCTAAAACGCTTTGTAGTTCCGTGCGTGAGCATCCATTGTAAGAGGCTATCGTTTAGAGGCATGTGTGGGGGAGTATGAGCATGCCATCATATGTTTCGGGTCGTTGCCGCTTAAGTTGAGCTGGGGAGGCAAGCTCAAGAGAATGGCGCGCTGTCAGTTAACATATCTGACAGGCCCACAGTGTGTGAAACGATATCAACATCCAGAGGAGATGATGACGACTACGATGACTGTGGTTCAGCAGAAACACCAGACGCACAAACACCCTTGCTCACTTACTGACTCAGCGAAGGACGCCAAATCGTATGTCTGTTGTTGGCAGTTATGCAAGGATTACAATGTGTAATGCGAGGTAGGTACGATATGTGTGGGTTTGTGCGTGCTCGCGTGTGTGTGTCCCGATGAACTAGTAGCACACCAGCATTATTGCTTTTCTGGCCTGGCTGAATGGATGCCTGGCAAGTGTTAATGTTGTCAAGTTCTTCTTAAATACGTTTCGTTCTTGGCGATAGTGGTTAGTGGCTGTGTGTGTGTGTTTTTATGTTGGCTAAAATGGATGCCTGGCAAGGGTCTAAGGGGGATGTATGTTATTGTAGTCATTTAAGTTGTTTTTTTTTTTATTATCACGTCTTCGTCGTCGTCATCTACTTCGTCCTGTTTCCGTAGTTCAGTGTCATCACGGGTAGTATATAATTTGTAATATGAGATGAGCTCACCCCTTTCTTTCATGTTTATGGTAGCCATTATGCCTTGCAATATGTTAGGTGTATCCAGGAGATCATATGGCTTCAGAATAATGGTTTCCTTAAATACTGTATCAAAAATTTTATTGAGGTAGCGACTGAAACTAGATTTTGTTTTTTTTTTTATTTAAACTTATCCTCTTTAATCTACTCTTATCACATAAATACCTTTTATTTGAGTCCAATCTGTCACGATCGGTATGCATGACCGTTTGGGATTATGTAAGGGGCAATTTGCCTGATATTGGGAAGACAATTTATGCTCTACTCTTTAATACCTTTAATTAGAGTTTAACATTTCTCTGGAGAACATCATGTAAATCGGTCAATAATTGATGTCGGCTCGATGGTCTGTTGAAAGAATTCTTATGTCACACACGCTTCAACAACGCATTGAAATTATTAAAATTAACTAAAAACAAGTAAAAAGGCATTAAGTTCGGCCGGGCCGAACTTTGGACACCCATTTCGTCACAATCCGGTGAAAATTGCATAACTTAAGCACCCAAATTCGGCACGGACATTGAGTGGTCTAAAATATATGTCACTTTACAATTTTGTAGAAAAAAATATTGGTCTATTTGGCAGATATATCCAATTACAAACCGACCTGAGCCATATTAAGATCGGATATCGTGAGGATCAGAAAAACTCACTGTTTCAAATTTCAGTGAAATCGGGTAATCGGCTTTGTCATTTCGTTTGCAACACATCGAAATATCCATTTCCGACCCTATAAAGTATATATATTCTTGATCAGTGAAAAATCTAAGACGATCTAGATATGTCCGCTCGCATATCCGTCTGTCCGTCCGTCTGTTAAAATCACGCTACAGTCTTTAAAAATAGAGATATTGAGCTGAAATTTTGAACAGATTCTTTTTTTTTGTCCATAAGCAGGTTAAGTTCGAAGATGGGCTATATCGGACTATATCTTGATATAGCCCCCATAAAGACCGATCCTCCGATTTAGGGTCTTAGGCCCATAAAAGCGACATTTATCGACATACTTCGACAATTTGGCCCTGATCGGTCCAAATTTGGATATAGTTCCCATGTAGACCGATCCTCCGATTTAGGGTTTAGGCCCATAAAAGCCACATTTATTATTCGATTTTGCTGAAATTTAAGACAGTGAGTTGTGTTAGGCTTTCGACATTCTTCGTCAATTTGGCCCAGATCGGTTCAGATTTGGATATAGCTGCCATATAGACCGATCCTCAGATTGAGGGTCTAAGGCCCATAAAAGCCACATTTATTATCCGATTTTGATGAAATTTGGGACAGTGAGTTGCGTTGGGCCCTTCGACATATTTCTTCTATTTGGCCTTGATCGGTTCAGATTTGGATATAGCTGCCATATAGACCGATCTCTCGGTTGAACAATGACTTGTACTTATAAGCATTTCGTCTTTATCGGATGATATGTCTATACAGCTGCTATGGGGCATAAGGTATGCATTTTTCACTGGATTTTGACGAAAGGTGGTTCACATATATATCCGAGGTGGTGGATATCCAAAGTTCGGCCCGGCAGAACTTAACGCCTTTTTACTTGTTAGCAATCAATTTAGTTTATTTGAAGCACTCGAGCCAGATCCGTGTGTCTACACGTGTGTCCGTTTTCCTGACTGTTTGCCTTTACCTCAGAATCTTGGTACAGTTATGCTTTTTGTCCCATTTGATTTTATTTCCGGTCCTAGTCCTAGTTCTCATCAAAATCGGATCGGATTTAGATATAGCTCCAATATAAAAAAAATTCGACAAGATTAAGATCTATCTCTCTTGTAGCTTTTAATGGATCGTATTGTCGTTTCAGCCCGATTTTAGCCATTCTTTACTTGTCATTCTATGTTATACCCTCCACCATAGAAGGGCAGTACACTAACATCATCGGATATTGGCCTTAGACCCTTAAAAGCATATGTATTATTCTTGGTCGTATTGATATTTTGACTCAAACCGATGATCGTCCGTCTGTTAAAAGCGAGCTAAGTTAAGAAATACTTCCTTTGGTCGATGTAGGTCGGATGAGATGTAAATGGGCCAAGTCGGACCAGCTTTAGATGTAGCTTCCCTATAAACCGATCTCCAGAGTAGAATTTTTAAGCTACTAGAGGGCGCAATTTTAATGTATTGGAATGAAATTTCACACATGGTGTTTTGTTTGTACCTCCAACACCCATAACCAGTGTGGTCCAAATTGGATTTAATCTGATACGGCACGGTGCAGTGGTAATCCATCTTTGCTATCATCATCATCCATGCCAAGTATTGTCCCAACACATATAGAACTCCAATAAAAATCGATAGTCCCATTTGACTTCCTAAGTCACTACAGAGCGATTTGGCTGAAATGTTTGACAGAGTGTTTTGTTAGTCCATAAACGATGGCAAGTATGTTTCCAATCATTATAATGGAGGAGGGTATATAGGATTCGGCTAGACACTATTAAATTTGTTGTGAATAAAAATCCATTTACATGGATTTCATTTTGGACATTAACAAACAGAGTGTTAAGTTTTTTTGAAATATTTTTCTTATTTCGTAAAAATATCTCTACTCATTGCAAAATGACAATCTTTTTCCACTATTCCACCTTTTCACCTATTTCACTGTGCATTGTGTAGAGAACGAGAGAGTTGGGCTTCCAAGAGCCGAAATGAGGTACACACAAACAATCAGTTTGTAATGTTCCACAGTCCAGTGCCAAGAGCCATGCTAGTCAACCATGCTATGAAGGTTATTACACTACAACATGACACATTATTATCGTGTCCGATGTTAGAAAAATTGCAAAGTTACTTTCGTAATTGCATTCTTACTGACTTTAGATACGCCATTGCGCTTAAATTTAATTAGAAAATAATGAAAGTCCCTATTAAGAGCATGTCAAGGAACCTCCCAAAAGTGCACACAGTTTGTATGAAAAAGCTCTCATCTTTACACAAGGACCCAGCACATGTACATGTGTGGGTATATGTATGCGTAAAGGACATTCATGATTTCATGAATGAAAGCTTTAGTATTCATGCACTTCAATAAACAAATGCCACATACGACATACAGTCTTATGCGTCTGTGTAGTTACATACTGCCCCTGCCTATGCATTTAGCGAGCATACTTTTGTAACCAATCTATGTGGCTATTGACAAAACACTTTAGAGACTTTGATTATGATTTTGTGAAATGGCGGATTTTGTTGCAACTAAACGAAGAGAAACCTTCAAAGCTGCACAACAGAACAAATGTCATATGCAATAATTTGGATGGTTGAAGTATTGTGGACGGGTTATTCGAACGATCTAAACCAGCTTCTGTCAAATCAGATGTAGAATCATTTTAATAGGATGTCGAGTTAGCAACTTGATTTTTTGTGGAGGCTAAAGCTGAGCTTTACATTTCTGCGGAATCATAGAAATATATAGGCGTCTGATATCCTAAGAATTCTGCGAAACTTGAAATGAGTGGTTTTCATTCGCTTGTATAGCAGGGTATTCTGTTCAGCTTCGGAAGAGTTGCGCAAAAATGTAGCAAATTATCATAATTTTTTTTAAACAAAATTACATGAACTGCACTGCACTGGGATTAATTGTTTTTAAGTGCTTCTTTTAAGCTATTATAGTAAAATAGGCTCTTATTTATTTCACATGTTTTTAACTCACACTTTTTTTACGTATGGAGTTTGACAGAATACCAAACCTATGTAAAAACTAGTAAGGAAATCCGAAGGTCAGGCGGAGCCGACTTTATAATACCCTACACCTACCCTATAATTATAAATTGGGGCAATATATAAATATATATGTATATGCAAATCTGAACCGATTATTAAACAGATCGTTTGAAAATTGTTGTTAATACGGCCATATAAGTGCAAATCTGGCGATAAATATGTATGGGTGCTACATCCATATTTGAACCGATTTGAACAAAACAATCCGTTCCAAATTTTTTGCAGATCGGTTACAAGTTGTGTTTATTACAGCCTTATAAGTGTAAATCAAGCGATACATATATATAGGAGCTATATCCAAATCTGAACCGATTTTGATGAAATTTAGCATATATGTTAAGATTAGTAGCAAAACAATCCGTGCCAAAGCTTGTGCAGATCGGTTGAAAATTGTAGCTTCTACGGGCATTTAAGTGCAAATCGAGCGATAAATATATATGAGAGCTATATCTAAATCTGAACCGATTTGAATGAAAATTTACAGATATGTTAAAATCAGTAACAAAACAAATCTTGCCGAATTTTGTGCAGATCGGTTGAAAATTGTAGCTACTAGGGTCATTTAAGTGCAAATCGGGCGATACATATATATGGGAGCTATGTCTAAATCTGAACCGATTTTAATGAAGTTTTGTATGTATGTTTAAATCAGTAACGAAATAATCCGTGTTAAATTTTGTGCAGATCGGTTGAAAATTGTAGCTACTATGGCCATTTAAGTGCAAATCGGGCGATACATATATATGGGAGCTATATCTAAATCTAGATCGATTTTTATGAAACTTTGCACACATATGAGGACGTTAAATAAAACGGCCCATGTAAAATTTTGTAAAGATCGGACCAAATTTGTGCCTGCTACAGCCTTAAAGGCCATATCGGATGAAAGATATATATGAGAGCTATATATAAATCTTATCCGATTATGATTAAATTTTGCACACATGTTGGGACGTGACAAAAAGCACTTCGAGCCAAATTTGGTAAAGATCGGAGCTAAAATGTGCCTTCTACAGCCTTAATAGGTCAAATCGGACGAAAGTTATTATATCGGATAAAAGTTATATATGGGAGCTATATCTACATCTGAACCGATTTAGATGAAATTTTGCACACATATTAGGACGTCACAAAAAAGCACTTCGCACCAAAATTGTGGCACCTACTGCTTTGAAAGGGCATATCGGATGAAAGATATAATGGGAGCTATATCTAAATCTGGACCGATTTCAATAAAATTTTGCAATCATTTTGGGTCGTTAAAAAAAAAAACACTTCAAGCCAAATTTGGTAAAGATCGGAGCTAAATTGTGCCTTCTACAGCCTTAATAGGTCAAATCGGACGAAAGTTATATATGGGAGCTATATCTAAATCTGAGCCGATTTTTTTCAATAGCGTTCGTCCTTGGACCAAAAATGAGACTTGTGCAAAATTTTATGAAAATCGGACAACAAATGCGACCTGTACCTTGATTACAAGAATACATGGACTGACAGACATACAGACGGACATAGCTACAATAAATCGAATCAGGAAGTGATTCAAATCCAATCCGTATACTTATCAATGGGTCTAGGTGTTCTCCTTCTTAGCGTTGCAAACAAATGCACAAATCTATAATAGCCTGTACCACAGTGGTGGTGCAGGATATAAAAACTAAATTATATCTCCGATTGAACAGGACCAGCTCTATATTTCCTGGGATCGTTCCCAATCTATTTCTCGCAGCCCATCTCGACAGTTACATTTCCATGATGTCGCTGATCGTCTACAGAAATTTGCCTCGTATCAGTACCATTCATGAGACCATGAGATTCAACAGGATTTCGTTTATCATTAGTTTCCAGAGTATCGGATAAAACACACACCCGCTTTCTGAACACATTATCTCAGAAGTATGAGTTGATAATGCCGCCAAGTACCACACAGTCCGTCTGTGATGGTCCAAGTTTCCGCCATCGCCTGTTCCCTCAATAGGAGAGACGTCTCCTACCACTTCGTGAAGGTCCGTCTCCTCCGGGCTGCTCTTGAGGTATGCATGTTGTGTCCTTGAGGTATACATGAAGTTCCAGCCGTTAGTCTCACCCTCGCCTTCAGGTGTTTTAATATAAATAATATTCCTTTGTTAGAAATGTCAAATGCCGTTTCTGCGAGGAAACCCATTTGTTCGGATTTCCTGATATTTTGCCTTTTAACACAACAGCATCAATCAATCTCTTGTGTTCGCTAAAAAAGAACAACAACAGTGTAAAGGTATTTTAAACAGGGAAATGCCGAATAAGAGCTTCATATCTACTTGATGGTTATGACGCATGCGTGTTGTGTATGGTTACAATACGATGACCCTTTCCACTATGTCGTAAAACGCAGCTTACATGCGCCTGTGCTCAAAACTCTTTTATAAACAGCATGTGCAATAAACAACAACATCATTTTATTTCTTGTAAACTCATAAAACAACCAGCAGTCATTTTCAGCAAACATTGCAGAACTACTGTTGTATTAGCAGAACTGCTTCTGTAATAGCGGCAAAATCCACTAACAGTCAGCGGACAGTTTTTGCTGTTTTCAGCAGACTTTTTTCTATGCGTGTTGTTCAGGGAGCGGAGTCGTGTAATTTTTGGTGGGTCCAAAGACAAACGTTTTTTTCCGACTCTGACGGAGATGACCCCGAAAATATATTGATTGAATTCGAAACGATTAATATATGTTTTATGCACACGTAGAAATTTGTTAGTAGCAACATGGAAAAATGTTTGCTAAACTATTGTAAAAAAAATCTACTGAAAATGAGACAGCTCTAATATTTTGCTAAACAGCAATAATTGTCTGCTGTTTTTATATCGTAAAATCATGAAAGTTGCCTAAAAATGTAATAAATACTTCAAACATTCGCATGTTTCCTTTTATCTTTTGATTGTAAGGGCATATAGCTCAATATATACCGCCTATACCGCCAATTACCATGCAAAAATGCAGCAATGCTTAGATTAATCCATTTGGCAAATTATTTCCCAACATTGGACGCTTGGTCCGCTCAAAATACCAACAGACCAAAATTTAAAGCAGTTTCTCTTTTGAAGCAACTCACTGTTTTCTCTATACAACTCACTGTTCCAAGTTTCAATGAAGTCGGGCAATTAAGAAATAAATTTCAGCAAAATCGTAGAATAAACGCGTCTTTTATGGTCTTTAGACCCTAAAGCTGAAGATCGGTCTCTATGGCAGATACTTTTAAATATAGCCCGACCTGGACCTTTTTCGGGACAGATGTTGGGTATATTGATGTAACTCACTGTTCCAAATTTCAACGAAGTCAGGTAATAAATGCGCCTGTTATAGTCTTAAGATCCTTAATGGCCAGATCAGTCTATATGACAGCTATGGCCCATTCAAAAACTTAACCTGGGCATAGAAGAAATACGAGTCTGTGCAAAAATCTCAACTCAATATCTCAATATTTAAAGACTGTACGAGGGTTGCCTTTTATATTTCGGGATCGGAAAACCCTTGTGTTGCAATCTGCCAACCGACTGCTCTATGGTGAAGCTTGACAATGGTGAGGTTATACGTAATCAGAAACGCTTTGACATACGAGCGCTATTTGTGTTATTTACAGTAACTTAAAAGATACATCTCGCCCAAAAAAATGGAATTAAATCGTGAACATTTTTGTGCGATTATTTTTTGCACGTTTCGACGTGGATTAACTTAACAACAGTGCATCGATGAACTTAATTAAATTGTTTGCGATGAAGCTCCATCAATAACCAGTGTTTATCGATGGTACGGTGATTTCAACCGAGGTCGTAGTTCACTCCAAAACGAATTTCGAAACGGTCGATCAAAATCAGTTGTTGTTGCAAAAACCATAGATGCTGGGCGCCAACTGATATTGCAAGATCGTCATGTGACCTATCGTGAATGGCAAAAGTGCATAGATCTTAATGGGGAATATTTCAAAAATAAATTAAGCAATTTTCAATGATTAATATTTGTTTTTGTGTTCTCTAATCCCCAAATATAAAAGGCCACTCTCGTAGAGTAATTACAAATGACGGACATACGGACATCGTTAAATCGTCTTAGAAATTTTACAACGATCCGAAATATATATACGTTGTAGGGTGGGAAATGGAAATTTCCATGTGTTACAAACGGAATGACTAAATAGGTGGTGTCCCTGTCCTATGTGGGGGGTATAAAAAAGGTCATTCATAAATACATTTATATACACCCTATATCGACAATTGATTTTATAATAAAACCAGTAAGGAAAGGCAAAAGTCGGGCGGAGCCGCCTATATATAATACCCTACCCCACCTGGTCTACGTAGTACTTTTAATATACAGAACTTATCTCGAAATCTAGTCAGACTTTAGTTTGGATACCTGTTGAAATATCAAATCGAACCTTGGAAGATTTTCTTACGATAGGATAAAAATTTGGAATTACCCATCCTTAAAAGGCCATATCGGAGAGAAGATTATATGGGAGTTATATCTAAACCAGTGTCAATTTTGATGAAATTTGCACAAGTACTGGGACGTCAAATGAAATAACTCACGGCCAATAGAGATGTTACCAAAATTGTTGATTTTACTGCCGTAAAAATCCATACCGGAAAAAATTTATGTATATGGGAGCTGTATCTAAATCAGAACCGATTTTAATGAAATTTGAGCACGTATTGGAACGTCAATTAAAACGTCTCATGCAAAATCGGACAAAAATGGTGGCTTCTACAGGCCAAAGCCTGTTTTGGATGAAAGATGTATCTGGGACCTATATCTGGGTTAGGTTTGGGTTAGATTTAAGTAGCAGTCTGCCATTAGACTCACTTAGACGTTTTCATCCATTGTGATACCACAGGAACAGAAGAAGGAAGATGCCTTCTAGTTCCTACCGTTGAACCATCCAGATCGCTTTAAAAAGCCCAATAACTTGCGAATGTTCACATCCGCTAAATCAGACAGGTTCTCAGAGAAATGAGAACCTAAAGTGGAACTCGTTCTGTGTGTCCCGCACTAGCGGGACACACAGAACGAACACACAGAAGGTGTTCTATAGTCTCTTCTTCCTCGATGTCTCTACAGCTTCTGCAAAAGTCGTTGCTGGCAACCTTCAGTCTGGAATTTGCAATGCTCACAGCCCCCCTTTGTGACCGTCTATCATCCTATATGTAAATGTAAACCGAAATTTATGAAATTTTGCACAAAGAAAACACCTTGTACTTCATCTTGTTAAGATCGACTAAAATTGTGGCTTCCACAGCCTTAAAAGACCATTCGGATAAAAGATAAATGTGGGAGCTATATCTAAATCTGGAGCGATTTTTATGAAATTTTGCACCCGCATTGCGTTCGCAACGCATAGCGTTCCTTCTTGGGCCTAAAAAGAGACTTGTGCAATATTTCATGACAATCGGACAATAAATGCGACCTGTAACTTGATCACAATAATACATGAACAGACAGACGGACATAGCTAAATCAAATCAGGAAGTGATTCTAAGCCGATAGGTTTACTTATCAATGGGTCTAGCTCTTATCCTTCTAAACGTTGCAAACAAATGCACAAAGTTATAATACCCTGTACCACAGTGGTGGTGTAGGGTATATACGCCACAAAATATTGACCTACAGGATTTCATGTCGATCAATGTTTGCAAACAAAAGAAATCAATCACTATACGGCTATTTGTCCAGAAGTTTTGGAGATTGATGCTCTCTATCCTCCTTACCTAGACTTTGACTATGCCCCGAATTATATTGCTAAAGTCTCAAATACGCTACCTCAAGTTTTAAGTTTTCTCAAAACCGGTTACTAGCAGCCGTGCAGCCTCCACATATATGTAAATATGGCCCAATGTACACCATATTCGGGTTTTATGGGCTTAAGACCCTTAATTGCCAGATCGGTTTATATGACGGCTATATCCAAATACAGTCAAGAACTTAACCTGTCTATGGAAGAAAGTGATTACAACTGACGGTCAGACACACGACGATCCGAAATATACATACATATGTTGGGCTTGTAGGGTCTGAAATGGCTATTTCGATGGGTTACAAACGAAATGGCTAAATAAATATACCCCCTATCCTATGGTGGTGAGTATAATAAGGGAAGGAGACTGCAAATGCAAATTTTGCCCATGAACATTCCACTAGGGAACTGGGGCAAAATTCACACACAGTTCGATTCAAGTTTTAAGCTCAATGATAAGGGACCTTTTTATAGCAGAGTCCGAACGGCGTGCTGCAGTGCGACCCCTCTTTGGAGAGAAGTTTTTCATGGCATAGTACCTCACAAATGTTGCCAGCATTAGGAGGGGAAAACCAACGTTGAAAATTTTTTCTGATGGTCTCCCCAGGCGTTCAGCGTCATAGGTGGACATGCTAACCTCTGCGCTATAGTAACTTTAGAGTCGAAATAGCTGAATCAAACAGCTTCTGCGTTGAACTAAACTGAACTAAAATGCAACTCTGCACACAAATTCCACAAAGGCAGCGCAGAAAAGTGAAACAATTTTCAACATTGACGCCTGAAAACAAGCGTCATTCTGCGCTGCCACTCGTGAAGTAGTGGTTTTAGTGATGAACACTAAAAATGGTTTAACTTTTGCGAGTTGATTTTTCGACATTTGTTTGCAATGGGGCGCTCCTCATTCTGTGCAGACCTTAAAAGCATGGAAAATTTTATGTTTTAACACTAATGATGATGACAATCAAATAGTTTTGAGCAAACGATTGTTTATAAATCTCTACAGCGATAATTATGAATAAAAATCCGATGTCAAAGTCGTATGTCTTTCATTGTGATCTACCTTTTCGTTTGCATCTCGAACAAATGGGGATTACACAGTGAAACATTCCTTGCCCTTGGCCTAAAGGCGAAGTAAAAAGCTTGCTTTGTAACTGCAGTTTTGTTTGTGGGGTTTACGTTTTCGTTGTGTGTGTGTGTGTGTGGAGGGATTCCAAAGCTCTCTTGCAGTCACTGTTAATATTTGTTTTGCTCTGCTGTTAGCAGCCATGTCCTCAGTTACTGCGAGTGGGGGTACCAGACAGGCATCTCTGGTGAGCAGTCATACACCCATTCACACGTACACGGCACATTAACAGACAGACGCTGCTGTTGTCTCGTCATCGATGCCGCCGTCGCAGTCATTGTATTCGCAGCCGTCTGTGTCGACCAGTCGCATTTTTTACAGTATCCCATTCAGTTGAGTCTCGGCCGTTAGCTTAAACTGAGGTGTGTACACAAAAACTCAAGAAATGCTCGGCAGAACATATATTTCTCTAAATTAATATAAAAGAAAATTCTCCAATACAATCAAGAACCTCAATTACTCCGATTAAACATAAACAAAAACTACAATAAATTGTGAATTTGAAATTTTGACATAGGTGTTTATTTGTTGGTATTTAAAAAAAGCAAACAAAATCATGAGGTGTTCACTTACTCATTGTTTGGACTCCTAAGGCTACATACAGAATGAGCATCACCGATGCCCCAATAGCGGCTCCACAAAGGAAAACTAAAAAACGCTGACGACACTTTGTCTCTGCCCTCCACTAAGGGAAAGGAATCCAAACAAAATTCATTAACTTTGGCCGATTGCGGTGAAATACCACACTAAAAAAGGGGGAAATAAAAACAGAACAGTAAAAGAAACAATACAAAAAATCCAATTAAAAGTTGTTCTTGCCATTTGCCACAGAGTCCTTCGCGGGCTTCGCTTCATTTCGAGCCTCTGCCTCTCAAACTAACCCTGCCCTTCTAGCATCGGCAGTAAGAATTCGGTATTTATTTTTCACTTCATTACGCTACAATAATATCCATGTCAACGTCCACAACAGTCTCATCCTTATCACAGAGACGATAGAAAGATCGACAGCGGTCCAAATTTTTGTCAATTCCCCTCTCCAAGGCACAACACAAGAAAAAAAAAGAACGCAGTCACGAAGGAAGGAAGCAGGGAAGGAAGTTTTACCAACAGCAAAAAAGGGAGCCACTTTTGCTTTACACTTTCACTTTTTGTTGTTGTCGTTTTAGTTGCCACTGTCGGTTTAGGTGTGAGTTTTTGCTGCTCCCTCTTTGTGGCAGTAACAACGGAAGAGAGTAACTCACAAAACAAAGAGGCAGCCTCCGAAGTTCTGACTTAAAAAACAGCGTCAGACATCAACATCTACAACAGCAAAACAACGTTGAAATTATCATCAGGAACATTGGCAGGACGGGACAAGACAAAGCCGAAAGGAGTACAAAAACAACATCATTTAAAAAACTCGCAATACCATTAAACACACGCATACATGCATAGTCGTCTATATACCAACATTGCAAACAGCAGTGCTGCCAATGTTATAGCAGCTGATGTCTCCAACACAACAACACACTGTTTCTGCCACTGAAGGCGAGATATATAATAGAGAGCGACAGCTGCAGACGAGACTACAATAATTGACAAAAAAAAAAATAAATAAAACGCTCTCTAAAAGAGGTGTTAATTACTCTAAGCATGTTTAATTGAAATTTTCAAAATTCTTGAAAACTAAGCTAAATTTCCCGGTAACAGCACATTAACCAAGTTGACGGCATTAAAAATAGTCTTTGAAGTGAATTATTGGGAATTTTCATAAATCGCTAACTTCTGGATAGGAGCCATTGGCAAAGGGTGGACAAGTCATTAAAAATTTAAACAAATACAACAAAAACGTTCAAAACACTCAAGCCAGACAACTCAACCAATTAACCATTAAACATTCTAGTTTTTATCGTACGCAGCAGCAGCAGAAGTAGCAGGAGGGTGAGAGGAAACACATTAAATTTGGCACTGGCACCTTGGACGTCGTCACACCTGTTTGAAATTTTGAGTTTTGCACAAAGTGCCAATAGGCATTACCCCTCGCTCACTTGCCACAGCTAATTGCCATTAAAAGCAGTCTAAAATGTCTTCAATTAAAAGACAGATGAAAAAGGATGAGAATGTATCCTAATGCGAACGTGAATGGGAATACTTTAGTGCTGAGTGTCCTTAGTGAATGAAGTGAGATGTGTGAGGGTGAGAATGTGAGAGTGTGCGTGTGCAAGTGTGGGTTTGAGTGTCCTTTGACAACGTGATGAGCACCAGCAAGGGGACAAATATAAGAGGCATTTAGCCCAGTAGTAGGTGCTTCTTTGAATTATTTCTTTAATTTGTGTATCAACATTGAAATTCAAGATTTTGTAAGCGATCATATTCAAAATGACAAACTGACATTATGATTTCGTCTATTCAGAGTGTGGAGCTTATAATTTCGTATGAGTTCTGTTTTCCCATATAAGGTTATTAGGAAATAACGCAAAATGAACTTTGCCACAAATTAAATGTTTAATTTTTATTTAAACTTTTTTGAATTGTCTCATTGAATTATATCCATATTTTCGTTCGAAGGGAATATTGCTATTTTAGATCAGGCAGTTCGATCTACTGCCGTTATCATGATAGCTAATAAAGCTACTTCCTTTGATGTTGTTCTTTGGGAATCGAAAATAAGCCCTATAAGTTGGGTCTGTCTTTGCATATATCTGCGCTATTAACCTATCTGCCGATTTGACGGCTTCATTCCCTAATAGCCGAAGTTATTTTTATACCCACCACCGTAGGATAGGTGGTATATTTATTTAGTCATTCCGTTTGCAACACATCGAAATATCAAAGTATAAAGTATATATATTTCGGATCGTCGTAAAATTCTAAGACGATTTAACGATGTCCGTGTGTCTGCCCGTCTGTCCGTCCGTCTGATGTAATCACTCCACAGCCTTCAAAAATTGAAATATTGAACTGAAATTTGGCGCAGATACGTCTTTTTGATGCACGCTGGTTAACATCTTGAACGGGCCAAATCGGACCATATTTGGATATAGCTGCTATATAGACCGATTCTCCGAAAAAGAGTCTAATGCCCATAAAAACTTAATTTTTCATCCGATTTTGCAGAAATTTAAAATAGTGAGTAGTTTAAGGCCTCCCGACGTTTGACCGAAATATGATTCAGATCGGACTATATTTAGATACAGCTGCCTTATAGACCGATCTCCCAATAAAGGGTCTGAAGACCATAAAAGCTTTATTTATTGCCCAATTCAGCTGAAATTTGATACAGTGATTTATATCAAGCCTCCCAACATCTGACTAAAGTATGGTTCAGGTCGGACTATATTTAGATATAGCTGTCATATAGACCGATCTGCCGATAAAGGGTCTGAAGTCCATAAAAGCTTTATTTTTTAACCGATTTTGCTGAAATTTGAAACAGTGAGTAGTTTTAGGCCTACCAACATCTGACCCAAATATGGATCAGATCGGCCTATATTTAGATATAGCTGGGCCAAATTGAAGAAAGATGTCGAAGGGCCTAAGGCAACTCACTTTCTCAAATTTCAGCAAAATCGGATAATAAATGTGGCTTTTATGGGCCCAAGACCCTAAATCGGCCGATACGTCCATATGGGGGCTATATCAAGATATAGTACGATATAGCGCATCTTCTAACTTAACCAGCTTATGGACAAAAAAAGAATATGTGCAAAGTTTCAGCTCAATGTTTCTATTTTTAATGACTGTAGCGTGATTTCAACAGACAGACGGACGGACATGGCTGGTTCGTCGTAGATTTTTACGCTGATCAAGAATGTATATACTTTATAGGGTCGGATATGGATATTTCGATGTGTTGCAAACGGAATGACAAAATAATTATTCCCCCATCCTTCTGTGGTGGGTATAAAAATAAGTCAAACGTTAGTTTTTTTAATAGAAATCGTTCACAATTCAGACAATGTAACAAAATAGCACGAGTTTGCCGTATATTTGATTTTTTTTGTGCCACCCGTCGATATTTCCATTTTAGTAGAATAGAAAAAAGCACTTGATATGTCGAGTATTGGAAAATTCAGCAATTTTTGTGTTTGGATTTACACGTAATTTCGTTTTTTCTTTCGAAATATATATTTTTAACAAGCATGTCGATATTATCGATAGTTAAAAAGAAAAATGTCCAAACTATTGAATGGAGCGAATATCGATAGTTTGCCAGCTCTAATTTTTACTTGTATTGTAATAGGTAATTTAAAATTTTTAATTATTATACTTAATTTCTGGTTTTAAGCAAACTGATTAATTTCTAATCTTCAGTTTTTGAAATTTATATATTACTAGCTGACCCGGGCCCGCTCCGCTGCGCCTTATTTTACTTTATATGGAACAGAAGTTTCCTTGGAGAGAGGTGGTCCCCCAGATACTTGGCCCTGAAAAAATATCAGCACCGGGTTCTATTCTCAAATACCATTTATTTAAACCCCATATTGCCATCGGCTGAAGAGGAGTTTACAGGATGAGGCGTCCCCCAAACACATGGCCCCAAAATAGGTTATCAAATTCGTTTTCTAATCTTAAATACCTTTCATTTGAGCCACATATTGACATGGTCGAAATATTTTTTCCCTTTGGGGGTGTTTTGGAAAAGGGGTGATGCCCTAAAAAAAATGGTCCTACATTTGGATAACAAATTCTTATTCTACTTCCAAATACCTTTATTTGATGGTTAGTAAAGAATTGCGATGGTTAGTAAAGAATTGCTGTTTGTGGGGTATTTTGGGAAAGCGGTAGACCCCCAGAAAATTGGTCCCGAAAGTGGGTGTCAATTCTTGCTCGACCCGCCAATACCTTTAATTTAAGGCCCACATTGTCATGGTCGGTAAATATGCCCGAGTGTGTTTTGGGGAGTGGGGTGGTCCCCAAATTCTAAGCCCTGATAATATATCAGCAACGTGCTCTATTATCATATATCTATATATCATTTATTTGAACCCCATATTGGCATTGCCCTCATAATTGGATATGAAATTAGTTTTCTAATCTCATTTAAACTCCTTATCGCAAAAGTCACCAAATATGTCCGGTTTGGGGTATTGGCCCTAAAAACTACGAATATTTAGTTCCACTCTCTTTAAGAACCAAATTGTCTTGGTGAGCAAATACGTCCTATTTGGGGGTTGTTATGGTGGTGGGACGTCCGCTAGACAGTTGGCCCCTAATGTTGATATCAGATACGTGGTCTACTCCCACATACCTTTAATTTGAGCCCCATATTTCCATAGTCGGCAAACATGACCGGCTTGGGGGGTGTTTTGAGGTATGGGCGGTCACTCAGTGAGTTGGCCTTGAAAAATATATAGGATTCGTGTTCTACTCTAAAAACCCTCTTATTTGAGCCTCATATTGCAATAGTCAGCAAATACTTCCTAGTTGGGTGGTGTTGGGGGGTGGGGTGGCCCCATAAACACTTTTCCCGAATATTGATATCAGATTCGTCCTTTTCTCCCAAAGACCTTTCATTTGAGCCTCATATTGCTATGGTCGTAAATTTCTCCCCATTGGGAGATGGTCAGTAAATAAGTCCTGTTTGGGGGTGTTTTGGGGAAGGGGTGGACCCCCAGAAACTTGGTCCCACATTTGGATATCAGATTCGTATTCTACTCGCAAATACCTTTCATTTGAGTCCCATATTGCTATGGTCGGTAAATACGTCCGATTTGGGGGTGCTTTGGGGTTTGGGGTGGTCCCCCTAGCACTCGGTCCGACAATTGGATATCAGATACGTTTTCTTATCCTAAATACCTTTCATTTGAGTCCCATATTGTCGTGATTGGTGTTAATATATGTTTGGTAGGTTTTAGGGTGGGGCATTTTTTTTTTAGGATACCATATAAATTTTTATTTTTAGGATACCATATGAGAGCACACAAAATTTCGCTTAAATCGCACCACCCATCTCGGAGATCTGGCGTTTCTGAAAATTAGGGTTAGGGGGAGGGTCCGCCCCCCCTTCAGATATCAAAAAATGTAGTACCCTATTTTCACCACGGGGTCAATGTGTACCATCTGTGAAAATTTCAAGAAAATCGGTTCAGCCGTTTCTGAGTCTATAAGGAACAGACAAACAAACAAACAAACTTACAAACAAACACAAATTGATTTTTATATATAAGTTGTTATGTTTTATATAAATTATTACCATTTATAAAATAGTAATTGTTCGAACATTTCCAACTCGATATTATATGCGATGCTTTCTATTCAAAGAACAGCATAGCATAGAAATTATTTAAGTTGGGCAAGTGTGTGTTATCATTCAAAATACTTTGACTGGCATGGTGGATTCCGATTTCTTATTCGCCATGTATACTGATCAACACCTTTGTCAAGTTGAATAGGATGACCTATGTACTCAAAGATTATTGAGTACGGTGTAGAGCACGCTTTTGTTTTTCGAAACAGGGCTCAATAAGTCCTCTAACTCTCTCTAACGCAGTAAGAGAGAAGAAAGCCTTACTTTTCACTATTCCGTGTTCTACTTTCAAATACCTTTCTTTTGAGCCCCATATTGCCAAGATCGATAAACATGTCCCGCTTGTGGGGTGTTTTGGGGGTGAGACGGCCACGCGGGCACTTGATACTGAAATTAGATATTTGTTTCCAGCTCTACTCTCAAATACCTTTCATTTGACTCCCAAATTGTATGGCCGGTCTGTATGCCTGTTTTTAAGCGGTTTTTGGAGAATGGTGGCCTCCAGATACTTTGACACAAATTTTAATATCATATTTCCTATTCTACACACCAATAACTTTTATTTGATTCCCATATTGTCATTACCGGCCAGTATGGCTGTTTATAGGGTGATTTGGGGTGGGACCCATACCTTTCATTTGAGTCCGATATTGTCCCCCGATCGGTCCAATTATTTTTTGGGCGGTGCTTTTGTGGTAAGGGGGAGGGTTCGCTTCCAATATCAACAAATTATTGTATATAGCCTATTGCTCCTTCCACGTCGTATTTGAAATTTATTCTTGAATCCCTATCACTTGAGTCTACTTTTGTCGTGATCGTCCAATATGCCTATTTGAGTGGGGTTTTGTGGTAGGGGCGACTACTTATGTACTTGCAAATTCGTATTCTACTCCCAAATACCTTTCATTTGAGTTCCAAGTTGTCCCGATCGGCCCACTTCTATTTTTGGGTGCTGCTTTTGGGGTAAGGGGGAGGGTTCACCCCGTTTCCTACATTAAAAAAATACAATCTGTGAAAATTTCAAGAAAATAGGTTCAGCCATTTTTGAGTGTTATACTAAACAAATCAATTTACAAATCCGCTCCCAAACTTTGTATACACTTCACCATAGGTTGGGGGCATACTAATTTTGTGATTCTGTTTGAAACCCCTCGAAATATTCGCCTAAGACCCCATAAATTATATATATTCTTGATCGTCATGACATTTTAAGTCGAACTAGCCATGTCCGTCCGTCTGTCTGTCGAAAGCACGCTAGCTTTCCAAGGAGTAAAGCTAGCCGCTTGAAATTTTGCACCAATTCTTCTTATTAGTGTAGGTCGGTTGGGATTGTAAATGGGCTATATCGGTCCACGTTTTGATATAGCTGCCATATAAACCGATCTGGGATCAACTTCTTGGGCCGCTTGAGAGCACAATTCTTATCCGATTTGGCTGAAATTTTGCAGGAGGTGTTTTGTTATAACTTTCAACAACTGTGCCAAAAATAGTTCAAATCGGTCCATAACCTATGTAGCTGTCATATAAACCGTTTTGGGGTCTTGACTTCTTCAGCCGCTAGAGGCCACAATTATTATCCGATTGAGCTGAAATTTTCCATGAGGTGTTTTGTTATAACTTTCAACAACTGTGCCAAAAATAGTTCAAATCGGTCCATCACCTGATATAGCTGTCATATAAACCGATATGGGGTCTTGACTTCTTGAGCCTCTACAGGGAGCAATACCGATCCGATTTGGCTGAAATATTGCATGACGTGCTTTGCTACGACATCCAACAACTGTATTAAGAATAGTTCAAATCGGTCCATAACCTGATATAGCTGCCATATAAACCGGTCTGGGGTCTTGACTTCTTGAGCCACTAGAGGGCGCAATTATTATCCGATTGAGCTGAAATTTTCCATGAGGTGTTTTGTTATAACTTTCAACAACTGTGCCAAAAATAGTTCAAATCGGTTCATCACCTGATATAGCTGCCATATAAAACGATATGGGATCTTGACTTCTTGAGCCTCTAAAGGGCCCAAGTATTATCCGATTTGGCTGAAATTTTGTACAACAGCTTCTCTCATGACCTTTAATATACGTGTTGATTATGCCATGAATCGGTTTATAGCCTAATGCAGCTCCCCTATAAACAGATCTCCCTATTTTACTTTTTCAGCCCCTAAAGTGCACAATTCTTACTAGATTTGGCTGAAATTTTACGCAATGACTTCTAATATGGTCTCCAATAATCAGTTCCATTATGGTCCGAAATGAACCAAAAACTTGATATTGTTCCAATAACACAGCAATTCTTTTCTTTTATCCTTTGTTTGCCTAAAAAGATATACCGTGGCAAGAGCTCGACAAATGCGGTCATGGTGGAGGATATGTAAGATTCGGCCCGGCCGAACTTAGCACGCTTTTACTTGTTTTTATTTAAATCTCACATTGGGTTATATGTTCGTTTGGCATAGTTTTGGGTGCAGGCGACTCACAGACACTTGGGTCCAAAATTATGTTGTCATTCCCTTCTCCAATACCTTTCCCTATTCTATAGTGGTGAGCACAAAAGACAAACAAAAGACATGCAATGCACGGCTTTCGCCATATTCTCTTTCTATGAATAGTGCTTTATGCTTTTGATTTGAAATTATTATTAATGGATTGTGCGAATATACTCAAGAGCATAATCAAAATAGCTGATTTTAACGATATCGATTATCGCTGGAGAATATTAAAATCGTTCACTTTCCTGCTGTCGCTTTCTAACTAGACGATGTTCGTTAAACCTAGTTCGTGAATTACACTAAAGTAATTTTAAAATTTTCGTTCATTCGTATTTTACTCGAAAGAAGTCGATTGAGGAGCACTAAGAGTTAGAGCTGGCAAACTTTCGATATGTCCCGATTCGGACGATACCTGAAATACGATTGAAAAATGTGGAATGGGGATACATTAACGATCGGATCGCAAATTTTTTTTGTTCAATTTTGCAAATAGTGTTACTTTGTCAATAGTACCAATAGGAAATATATCAATCGATATTCAGCCATTCATCTACTAAGAGACGTCTGACGACATGTAAGTTTGAACTCGTTAATTGGGGACCACGAATTTCTTTGTTCGATGCATGCATGCGATGACTGGTAATTTACATGTTGAGTAAAGTAGAGCATTTCTGAGTTTGCTTTTATGATGGGTGCTTAGTAGCTGTTTGTGAGTACCTCATAGGCGAATAGCGAAAAAAATGCAAAAATGTTTTTGACCATCTTTTCGAGTCATTTAAGTCAAATCTTTCTGTACATGAGATCGTGGTTCTTGTGCTAAGGACAGCTTGTTAACGGGCTAATTTTAATTATTGGGTTGCCCAAAAAGTAATTGCGAATTTTTCATATTGTCGGCGTTGACAAATTTTTTCACAGCTTGTGACTCTGTAATTGCATTCTTTCTTCTGTCAGTTATCAGCTGTTACTTTTAGCTTGCTTTAGAAAAAAAGTGTAAAAAAGTATATTCGATTAAAGTTCATTCTAAGTTTTATTAAAAATTCATTTAATTTCTTTTAAAAAATCCGCAATTACTTTTTGGGCAACCAATACAACAACAAGAACAATTATGGCACTATTTGAATGGACTATTTTTGGCAATTGTATAACAGTTAATGTTAAAGAAATGATAAACTAACATGCGTTGGATACCTGGCAATTTTAGTCGATCTCTCTCCATTTGGGTGTTACAGCCAAATGCAATAAGTTATAATATCCTGTACCACAGCAGTCGTGTATGGTATGGTATGTATATGTGGTAATATGATGAATTTGACAATTCATATGATTATGTACAAAATTTTTTGGCAGATCTGATGTGATTGTAACATGTCTGGATCAATTATCTGATAACTAAAATTATCATAAAAAACAAGTTCGACCCTCTTCAACACACACACACACATATACACATACACACTGAGTGCGTGCACATGAATAAAATACAAAAAAAAAAATTAAAGCTCATTTTTTAAAATTGTAATCATGAAAAATGTGTTTAAAAATCAATGCTGGAACAGTCAAGTGATGTTTGGTGATGCCATTCACAAAAGGTTGGGCCAGCCAATGGTGACATCACTTGTTTGCCACAGACTAACTCTTTTCTTTTGTTCTCATTGATGTTTCGTTTAATTTTGGTTTTCAAACAAAAAGCAATCTTACTGCACAGATACGGTGAATTACATTTGCTCCTTAGCAGATAAAGTACAAACAGTGTAAGAAGGAACAAAACAAAAATATACGTGTCTAAAAATAATTTCAACCAAAAGAGAAACCTCATCAATTTTATACCAACAACAAAAATACAAAGAACTAACGGAAAACGGCAACAAATAAGCAAAACACAAAAAGAAAATCGAACAAATAATAAAAAGGAACCCCTTGAGCGAACCTTAGCAGCAGCAGCAGCAGCAGAGCAGAAACAGAAAACACAGCAGAGCCGAGCGCAGCCAGCCAGCTAGCAGCCATTATGTTTTCCATGTGCTCCAAAGTCAAACCCCGAAATTCTATAAATTCTCAACAACAGCACCAACATCCACAGCAGCCAACGGGTAAGTACCGATAACCAAGCAAAAACGATTCAAACACCACTCACAAGACAAACAAATCCCCCCTTACCCCACCCCCGCGGTGAGATGAGAAGAGAATCAAAAGAAAAATGAATGGGCGAGTCAATTTACCACCCATTAACATAAAAACATAACTTTCATTCGGAAATGCTAGCCCTTACAGCAGTAGTGGCGGCATCAAAGGTGAGGGCAAACCTGACACATTCCCCATATCGCACTAAACATGCCAAACTGACATACATTCAGAACGACGAAGCCAGAATGACAGACGCTTTGGGTACTCAACATTAGGAGGAACTTCACCCGCCACACTGCCCGCCAAGTTTCATCACACGGTTTAACTATCTTTGGGGGTTTTGTGGTGATATCTCCCTTTATCTCTGCAAGGTTGCCAATGACTGACTCTCTTTTCTAAAATAAACAACAAGAAGAAATCTCCGTAAATGTCTTCTCCCTGTTCGGCATGCAAACACAAAAACAAGAACACACAAGAAAACATAGAATGTGTTAATGGCGGGCTTTAAGCATTTTCTCAATGAAATTCACATACACCAACACATAAGAATGAAACGACACACGCACACTGCAACTCACTCCAGCTGACGCACACGTACGTCGCGGCAGACAAGTGTTCTTCATTGGTTCTTGTTGGGGGGGGGGGAGGGAGAAATCCCCCTCCCTTTGCGAAATGTTAATCATCACAGCAGTGTGCGAGCGGACAGGCTGGTCGCACCGTGGTTGCCAACAAGTGGGGGTATGAAATGTTGGGTTGGGGAATGGCTGGATGGAGGCGGATATGCTTTCGAACAAATACATTTGATGTTCGTTTTCAGCATGTCATCGGGGAGCAATAAGGAGTTGTAGAAATCTTTACAAAACCTTTGAAAAAGTCATGATAGTTGGTGTGACTTATTTTTTTTTATTCATTCTCCAATTTCTTGGTTTTAGCTAATACGAAGATATGTGGATTGTGTGACAGAGTAAGACAAATCTCCCAAGTTTTCATTTGTTTCTTATATTGCAGTTAGAATAGCTAATGGGACTAGGTCGTTTAGAGTAATGACATTACACGTGCCTTGATACCGTCAGTTGGGCCAGTCCATCTGAGGGGAACCCGCCATGTTTATTCAATGAAAAATTTATAAGTTAAGAACAGAATAACATGTCCAAATTCATATAAAAAGGACGCATGACCGAATGATCACGCTCAGGCACAACGTCTATAACCACATTTATGATGTTTGGTATGAAAGTTAATCTTGGTCACGGGATAAGATCGCGTTTGATGATACAGCAATGCTTCGATTACACAAAAGTTCATTGGTTGAGTTTAACTATTTTTATATGAGTCCATAATGAAAGAGCAGTCACGCGAAAAAGGCAAAAATACCTCCCTTAAAAGATCCCAGGAACAAGAATATGAAGAGTTTTTTTTTTGGTTTACGCCTGGGAACCCCAAATGACCCTTTTCACACCCAAGTGACATGTCGCAATGTGGTACTCAAGTTTTGCGTAGAACACGAATATGGTGAAGAACAGTTGTGAGAGTTAATCCAGAGTTTTGAAATTTTCTGGCGTATCCGAGCCAACAACAGAATCGGACTTTGCTTCTGCTATGTCAACCTCTGGATGCGAGTATGAGCAATAGTATAAATTGCGATTTCTCACGAAAAAATTAGTTTTTTTGAAAAACCAATTGTCGATTTTCCCCTTAAACTGCACGTGGAAAGCCTGTTTGCTTATTTGGAGTCTTCCCACCAAATAAGCAAACAGGCCCATCGACCAAAATTGGAAATCCCAAGATTCACAAATCAAATAAAGAACGAAATTTCTTCTCAGGGGTTTTGATGAGTCAACCAAATTGACAACTAAGCGGTTGAAGAGAAATCGTCATACTGTGCGCTGTTGTAATGTGAAACATGCACGTAGGTATGAGTGTGTGCATGTGTGTTTTTTCATTCTTGCTTTTGCACGCAACGAAAGCAAGTGAGCAAAAATGGACAACAAACGAGAAATAATGACAAAATGCTGCTGAAATGCTGAAAATAGGAATTTTCATAATATTTATGAACAAATGGATGAAGACCCCGTTCATTACATTTGTGAAGAAAACATTCTCTCTGTGTGCGTCACGAAATATTCATCGAAGAACAGTAAAGTATAAACAGTGGTGTTCATAAGTATTTACATATGTGCAATTTTTGGCATTTTTTATACCTTCTGTCATTGAAATCGAAACACCTCGAAATATTAATGTAACACCCTATGTTGCAAATCAGATATAACTTTTAAACCGAACCTTGGGCCACTCATTGAAATTGTTTATAGTTTAATTTTCCCTTTTGGGGAGTAATTTCATGGGTCTTATTTCGTGACGCCTCACATCTGTTTAAGTGTACCTTATCGGGTAATAGAGGCGTCCGGGTATCTGAGCTGGTAGTGTGCTCCGTTTACCAGTGCGAGGGTCGGGGGTTCGATTCCCACCATACGTCTTGGTCTGTTAAATTGTCTAAGTGAGTTCGTAAAGGACTGCCACTTTTACCTTACCTAAGCTACAATATAAGGCCATAGATCAATATATCGAGGAATCATAAAATGTATGCATAGCACTTTCACTCACTCACTTCTCACTTTACTTAATTATTTTAAATAATTTTTCAAACAAATTATATTTTTAATGATCATTGAAGGTACTCAGAACTAAGGCTAACGCTATTGCACTTGTTGTTGATTTTGTAAGAACTCCCTGTATTTGTGCATGTTTCGGGTATGTGTCAACCATCAAATATCATGCATGCACAGCAGCACCAACACAACAACACAAAAGTCATCCACCCACCATATGAGGGAATATCGGGGTTAAACATTCACTCTGTGGGTCTACAGGTGTTGTGGCCATGTTTGACATTTTCTGTAAACTTTTGTGTGAGTTCAAATTAATTCCAAGCGAATGTTACATTGCAATTTATCCACTAGACAGTAGCAACTCGAAATTGTGGCTTTTGTGCCTTTTTATTCCCACCACCAAAGGATGGGGTATGTTCATGTTGTCATTTCGTTTGCAACACATCGAAATATCAATTTCAGACCCTATAAAGTATATATGTTCTTGATCAGCGAACAAATTTAAGACGATCTAGCCATATCCGTCCGTCTGTCTGTTGAAATCACGCTACATTCTTTAAAAATTGAGATATTGAGCTGAAACTTTGCACAGATTCAGTTAAGCAAGGTAAGTTCGAAGATGGGCTATATTGGACTATATCTTGATATAGACCCCATATAGACCGATCCGCCGATTTAGGGTCTTAGGCCCATGAAAGCCACATTTGTTATCCGATTTTGCTGAAATTTGGGACAGTGAGTTGTCTTAGGCTGTTTGACATATTTCTTCAATTTGGCCCTGATCGGTCCAAAATTGGGTATAGCTGCCACATTGACCGATCCCTCGATTTAGGGTTTTGGGCCCATAAAAGGCGCATTTATTGTCCGATGTCCTCAAAATTTGGGACAGTGAGTAAAGTTAAGCTCCTCAACATACTTCTGCAATATGGCACAGATCGGTCCAGATTTGGATATAGCTGCCATATAGACCGATATTTCGATTTAAAGTTTTGGCCCCATAAAAGACGCATTTACTGTCCGATGTCCTCGAAATTTGGGACAGTGAGTAAAGTTAAGCCCCTCAACATACTTCTGCAATATGGCACAGATCGGTCCAGATTTGGATATAGCTGCCATATAGACCGATATTTTGATTTAAAGTCTTGGCCCCATAAAAAACCGCATTTATTGTCCGATGTCGTCGAAATTTGGGACAGTGTGTTGTGTTAGACTCTTCGACATTTTTCTGTAACGTGGCCCAAATCGGTCCAGATTTGGATATAAAGCTGCCATATAGACCGATATCTCGATTTAAAGTCTTGGCCCCACAAAAGACGCATTATTGTCCGATGTCGTCGAAATTTGAGGTAGTGAGTTGAGTTAAGCCCCTTAACATACTCCTGAAATGTGGCACAGATCGGTCCAGATTTGGATATAGCTGATATATAGACCGATATATGAGCCCATAAAAGGCGCATGTCTTGTCCCATGTGACCGAAATTTGGGACAGTGTGTTGTGTTGGGCTCTTCGACATTTTTCTGCAACGTGGCCCGAATCGGTTCAGATTTGGATATCTTATATATAAAAATCAATTTTTGTTTGTTTGTATGTTTGTGTGTTCCTTATAGACTCAGAAACGGCTGAACCGATTTTCTTGAAATTTTCACAGATGGTACATATTGATCCCGTGGTGAAAATAGGGTACTACATTTTTTGATATCTGAAGGGGGGGCGGACCCTCCCCCTAACCCTAATTTTCAGAAACGCCAGATCTCCGAGATGGGTGGTGCGATTTAAGCGAAATTTTGTGTGCTCTCATATAATATCCTAAAAATAAAAATTTGGTATCCAAATTTCGGATGGGGTACCTAGGGGGGCTGCCCCACCCTAAAACCTACCAAACATATATGTACACCAATCACGACAATATGGGACTCAAATGAAAGATATTTAGGATAAGAAAATGTATCTGATATCCAATTGTCGGACCGAGTGCTAGGGGGACCACCCCAACCCCCTAAACACCCCCAAATCGGACGTATTTACCGACCATAGCAATTTGGGACTTAAATGAAAGGTATTTACGAGTAGAATACGAATCTGATATTCAAATGTGGGACCACGTTTCTGGGGGTCCACCCTTTCCCCAAACACCCCTTAACAGGACTTTTTTACTGACCATGGCAATATGGAGCTTAAATAAAAGGTATTTGAGTGTAGAGTTAAAATCTGATATCCAAATATGAGACCAAGTGTTTGGGGGGCCGCCTCTCCCCAAAGGGGACACATTTACGACCATAGCCACATGGGGCTCAAATGAAAGGTCTTTGGGAGTAAAGCACAAATCTGATATCAATATTCGAGAAAAGTGTCTATGGGGCCATCCCAAAACACCACCCAACCCCCAAAACACCCCTAAATCGGACATATTTACCGATCATGGCAATATGGACTCAAATGAAAGATATTTGCGAGTAGAATACGAATCTGATATCCAAATGTGGGACCACGTTTCTGGGGCGTGGACACCTTCCCCAAAACACCCCCCAAACAGGACTTATTTACTGACCATGATAATATGGGGTTTAAATAAACGGTATTTGAGTGTAGAATTAGAATCTGATATCCAAATATGGGACCAAGTGTTTAGGGGGCCGCCTTTATCCAAAAATATCCCCCAAAGGGGACAAATTTACGACCATAGCCATATGGGGCTCAAATGAAAGGTCTTTGGGAGTAAAGCACGAATTTGATATCAATATTTGGGAAAAGTGTCTATGGGGCCACGCCACCCCCACAACACCACCCAAATAGTAAGTATTTGCTGAGTATTGCAATATGAGGCTCAAATAAGAGGGTTTTTAGAGTGGAACACGAATCCGATATATATTTCAAGGCCAATTCACTGAATGGCCGCCCATCCCCCGAAACACCCCGCAAGCCGGTCATGTTTGCCGACTATGGAAATATGGGGCTCAAATTTAAGGTATTTGGGAGTAGACCACGTATCTGATATCAACATTAGGGACCAACTGTCTAGGGGCGTCCCATCACCATAACAACCCCCAAATAGGTCGTATTTGCTCACCAAGGCAATTTGGGCCGTAAAGAAAGTGATACTAAATAGTTATAGTTTTTAGGGCCAATACCCCAAACCGGACATATTTGCTGACTTTTGCAATAAGGAGTTTAAATGAGATTTGAAAACGAATTTGATATCCAATTTTGAGGCCAATGGCAATATGTGTTTGGGCGACCACCCCAATCCCTAAAACACCCCTAAATCGGCCAGATATACCGACCATGTCAATGTGGAGCTTAAATGAAAGGTATTGGGGGGAAGAGCGAGAACTGATACCCACTTTCGGGACCAGTTTTCTGGGGGTCAACCCCTTTACCAAAATATGGGGTTCAAATAAATCATATAAAGATATATGAGAATAGAGCACGTTGCTGATATATTTTCCGGGTTTAGTGTTTGGGGGACCACCCCAATCTCCAAAACACCCCTAAATCGGCCATATATACCGACCATGTCAATGTGGAGTTTAAATGGAAGGTATTGGGGGGAAGAGCGAGAACTGATACCCACTTTCGGGACCAATTTTCTGGGGGTCTACCCCATTCCCAAAATACCCCACAAGCAGCAATTTTTTAGTGACCATCGCAAAATGGGGCTCAAAAAAAGGTTTTTGGGAGTAGAATACGAATTCGATATCGAAATTTAGGACCATGTATTTAGTGCATCACCCATTTCCCAAAACACTCCGCAAAGGGTAAAAATTTTTCGATCATGCCAATATGTGGTATTTAAGATTAGAAAACTAATTTGATAACCTATTTTGGGCCATGTGTTTGGGGGACGCCTCATCCTGCAAACTCCTCTTAAGCTAATGGCAATATGGGGTTTAAATAAATGGTATTTAAGAGAAGAGCACGATGATGTTATTTTTTCAGGCGCAGTGGAGCGGGCCCGGGTCAGCTAGTAGCTGCAATATAGACCGATATATCGATTTAAAGTCTTGGCTCCATTAAAAACGCATTCATTGTCCGATGTCATCGAAATTTGGGGCAGTGAGTTAAGTTAAGCCCGTCGATATATTTCTGCAATTTGGCCTAGATCGATCAAGATTTGTATATAGTTGCCATAAAGACCGATCTCTCGATTTAAGGTTTTGAACCCATGAAAGGCGCATTTATTGTCCGAAGTCGCCGAAATTTGGGACAGTGAGTTAAGTTAGGCTCTTCGACATTTATCTGCAACTTGGCCCAAATCGATCCAGATTTGGATATATCAGCCATATAGACCGATATCTCGATTTAAAGTCTTGACCCCATAAAATGCGCATTTATAATCCGATTTCACTGAAATTTGACACAGTGACTTATGTTAGGCTGTTCGACATCCGTGTCGTATATGGTTCAGATCGGTTTATTTTCAGATAAAGCTACTTAAAAGACCATGTTTTGTTATACACAGTTGAACAATGACTTGTTGTTATTAGTTATTGATCCAAATCGAAACATATTTCGATATAACTGTGATGGGGCATAAGGAATGTATTTTTCATCGGACTTTGACGAAAGGTGGTTTACATATATACCCGAGGTGGTGGGTATCCAAAGTTTGGCCCGGTCGGATTTAACGCCCTTTTACTTGTTAAGAATAAACTTGAGAAGCGTAGGATTTTGCCGTCAGTATCTATTCACAGCAATAAAAGTACATATATGCTTAGACAACTAATGCTATCTTTCAACGCCTGTATACAGCGGTCAAAAAAAGTATTCATCATTAGCAAAATTGATAATAAATTCACTTATTTTGGGTAATTGAAGAAAATTTAAAGTAAACAAATAATGCAGTTTTATGCAATAGTTTATTTTTCGTAATATGTTTTAAAATAAATTCAAAAAATAAATTTAATTAGTGCAAAAAATGCAATTTTATATAATAACACCAAAAACAGAACAAAAAAAGTATTCATCATTGATGTGCTATCATCAAAGTCAAATTCAAATATTATTTGGGAATCCCCCTTTTCTGTTTTATTTAGTAAAGGAGGCTTTGCCCTTGACAGCAAATATTTAATTTCATTGAAAATATAGTTTTTGTCAAAATGGGTCGTAAGCAAAACGAGGTTTCTGATGAGGTAAAAGTTTTGATAATAAAACACCACAGGAATGGTTTAACTCAAAAAACTATCAGTGAAATATTAAATATACCACGATCTACTATACAATCCATCATCAGAAAGTGGACAGAAACGAAAACTGTTGACAATAAACCAAGATCTGGTCGACCAAAAGCACTTTCAGTTGGAGATGTGCGTTGGCTAGTGCGGCAAGTTCAGAAAACTCCGAAGACAAATGCGACCATTCTTCGTAAAAACACTATGGAATATTTAGGGAAGGAAGTTACTACACAAACAATTCGAAATACACTCAAAAGGCATAGTTACAGAGGAAGAACTGCACGTAAGAAGCCCTTTATAAATAAAATAAACCGAGTGAAAAGGCTAAACTTCGCAAAAATGTATGTAAAACAGCCCGAATCATTTTGGAAAACAGTCATTTTTGCAGACGAGAGCAAGTTTAATCTTTTTGGGTGCGATGGAAAGGTCATAGTGTACAGAAAACCAAATACAGAGCTTGAAGAACGAAACACAGTTGCTACTGTAAAACATGGTGGAGGTGATTTAATGGTTTGGGGGTGTATGGCGGCTTCAGGAGCGGGAAATCTTGAAATTATTAATGGAGTAATGGATCATAAGTATTACATTGACATTTTAAAGAGGAATTTAAAAGATAGTGCTGTAAAACTTGGGCTTGGTAATAACTTTCAATATTATCAAGATAATGACCCCAAACATTCTGCTTTAAATACCAAGATGTGGATGCTGTATAACTGCCCCAAAGTCATTAAAACTCCTCCTCAAAGTCCCGACTTGAACCCAATTGAACATCTTTGGGAACATCTCGAACGCAAATTGAGAACGCGCAATTTTTCGAGCAAGAGTCAAATGCAACAGGTGATAATGGAGGAATGGACTAATATAGACCAAAATATAACCGCTAAATTAGTCCAATCGATGTCAAATCGTTTAAAAGAAGTTATCAGACGCGGTGGTCGAATAACAAAGTATTAATTTTTTTAAATTATGTTATTTATTTTTTTGTTTTTTTGCAATGATGAATACTTTTTTTGTTTAATTTTTTGTGTTCAGCTGTAAAATGGCCCTTTTTGTTCCAATAAATACTATTTTTTTCTTTAAAAACAATGAAATTGTGTACATATATATCACACAAGCACTACTGCATCATTAGTTTAATATGTTTTTATTCCAATTGTCTTTTGTAGACTTATTAAAAAAAAAAACATTGAATGATGAATACTTTTTTTGACCGCTGTATGTGTTTAATGGCACTCAATTAAATGTACACAAATTTTCTCAAAATGTTCGAATTATTACCCTTTTGTGTTGCAAATGGTAAAAATGTGTATCGCGTTTACAAGTTATAGTCTTGTGGATGTGGGCCGTTCTGTTAATTGGAGTTGTTGGCTTGTGTTCAGATGAGTTGAAATGTTAGTTGGCAAGCGAGTACGGCTACGAAGTGCAAGCGAAAGAAAATTACCAACTTGCACTCAGCATGACATGGTTTTTTCCATCACTCGGGAAATTCAGATATAGTAGTGGTTTGGTTCAGTAAACACACTGTGAGCTTAGAAGTTGTGCATTTCTCTGAAAACAAAATGTAGCTGTGGTAGACCACATTTCTATGAATTCAATTCAGTTTCACTACTGTGCAATATTTATTCATTTTTTCCTTAACATGAAACTACACTCAGCAAAGTGAACCCAAATGAAAGAAAATTTAACTAAATGGGAGGAAAATTGACAATGATTTGGCGCTTAAGACTTTTTTTTGTGCCGTTTGGTTTTACACAATTCCTTATTTTAGGCATTAGTATGCATGAATTTCCATGAACATTCCATTTTGGGAACAGGAGATACTTCCTCATATCAATAAGTGCAGTCCGATTAATGTTTAAGCCCAATGATGAGAGGCCTCCTTTTTAATGCCGTGTCCAAACGGCATGCCGCATAGCAACACCACTTGGTAGAGAAGTTTTGACTTGGCCAGGATACCTCACAAATGTAGCCAGCATTAGTAAGGGAATAACCAACGCTGATAATTTTTCGGATGTTCACGTCGCAATTTGAACCCAGGCGTTTAGCGTCATAGGCGGACATGCTAACCTTTGCGCCAGGGTGGTATATTCGAGTGTAATAAAATTAATTTGAAATTTTCATGAAGTAGAGACATGTGTCGAATATTCTTTTGCGTTTCAATACCAATTTCAAACAATTATGTCGTATGATAGCCCTTTAATTTATTTCATACTAGGTGTACCCGTTTCGATCTGCTGCACTTTCACTAGCACCACACGAAAAATAAGATTCTTACTACTACATGTGTCTACCCAGTAAATATTGCAAATTTTGCCCATGAACATTCCACTAAGGAACAGGGGCAAACTTCTCACATATCAATGAGTGCAGTCCGATTCGAGTTTAAGCTCAATGATAAGGGGCCTCCGTTTTATAGCCGAGTCCGAACGGCGTGCCGCAGTGCGACACCTCTTTGGAGAGAAGTTTTACATGGCATATTACCTCACAAATGTTGCCAGCATTTGGAGGGGAAAGTCACCGCTGAAAATTTTTTTCCGATGGTTTCGCCAGGATTCGAAGCCAGGCGTTCAGCGTCATAGGCGGACATGCTAACCTCTGAGCAACGGTAGCCCCAGTACAATTTGTTTATCTACTACCAAATTCCATTTATTAAACTTCTTATAGCCATGATTGACGAATATTCACATTTTGGAAGGTGTTTTGAGGGTTAGGGAACCTGCTTTCACTTGAACCTCATTTTAAATACCATATTCTTAATTTACTCCCGAAAACCTTTAATTTGAGTCCCATATTGGCTTGATGGTCTTATATACCCACTTGGGAAGGTTTTGATTTTGTGGCGTAATTCGTAATTGCACCCAATTTTTATACCCACCACCATAGGACAGGTGGTGGGTATAAAAATTGGGTGCAATTACGAATTAGTGTAATCACTCTAGAGCCTTTAAAAATTGAGATATTGAGCTGAAATTTGCACGCTGGTTACGTTTTTGAACGGGTCAAATCAGACCATATTTGGATATAGCTGCCGATAAAGGGTCTAATGCCCATAAATACTTTATTTTTCATCCGATTTTGCTGAAATTTGCTGAAATTTAGTAGTTTAAGGCAACTGACCCAAATATGGTTCAGATCGGGCTATATTTAGATATAGCTGCCATATAGACAGATCTTCCGATAAAAGGTCTTAAGCCCAAAAAAGCTTTATTTATTACCCAATTTCGTTGAAATTTGAAACGGTGAGTAGTGTTAGGCTGCTCAACTTCGGACCTTAATGTGGTTCAGATCGGACTATATTTAGATATAGCTGCCATATAGACCGATCCGCCGAAAAAGGGTCTGTAGCCGATAAAAGCTTTATTTATTACCCTATTTCGTTGAAATTTAAAACAGTGGGTAATTTTAGGCCACTCACTATAGGACCCTTATATGGTTTAGATCGGGCTATATTTAGACATAGCTGCCATATAGACCGATCTTTCCGATTAAGGATCTGAAGCGAATAAAAGCTTTATTTTTTATCCGACTTTGCTGAAATTTGAAAGTGTGAGTAGTTTTAGGCCACATGCCATCCGACCCAAATATGGTAAAAATCGGACTGTATTTATATATAGCTGACATATAGACCGATAAGCTGGTTAAGGATCTGAAGCACATAAAAGCTTTATTTAATACCCGATTTTGTTGAAATTTTAAATACAAAATTTAACAGTGACTTATATTTATTAGACCACTCAATGTCGGTGCCGAATTTGGGTGCATAAATTATCCAATTTTCACCACATTGTGGCGAAAGGGTATCCAAAGTTCGGCCCGGCTGAACTTAATGCTTGTTTTTCTATGTTTTAATGGCAAATCAAAACTACAAGTAAAAATGACTTTTTACAGCAAATAAAAACGAGCGAATGAAAGTGTTATTAAGTCATCAAGTTTGTGTTTGATGCATCAGAAATGAAAAATGCATCATAAATTACCAAAAGGTCAAAACAAAAGTTATTGTATTATTGTTTTAATTCTTTTTTTTTTTTTTTGAGAATACAATATCCCACCTTTTTTTATGCAGTCTTCAATATAACATCGGGTAAATGATGGCGTGCGTACGCACTGGTTAACTCGATTTTTGAATTTCGTGTCCTCTCTTTGCAGCATATCAATCGGTATGTTGGCAATAGCTTAGCGAATGTTGTTCTCGATCGACATAAACCAGATATTTTTAAATAACCGCATGAAAAGCTGCAAGGCCAGCTGCTTCCTAGACCAGATTGTGATGGCAACAGACTGGAGAGAGAAACAAACTTTGTGACATCCCCCCACCAGATGCGCGCCCTCTCCCCATCCAACTCACCGCTTGGGAGTTTTTTCGAATGAGTATGTTTCTTTACCGTAACCTGTGTATGGGAGCTATATGGGCTTTGCCTCTTGCTCAGAAAAGAAAATTTTGGTGACGATCTGATGAAAAATTCCATCCAAAATTTGATTACAAATTAACATTGTGTCCGTCCCAGACGAACCGACGGACAGACAAATAGACGGATACGACCAAATCGAATCAGAAAGTGATTCTAAGTCAATCGGTATAAATATCAAGGGGTCCTTCTCTATTTCTTCTGCATGTTACGAGCAAATGCAATAAGTTACAATACCCTGTACCACAGTAGTGGTGTAAGGAATACATTTTTTTTTTCAATTTCACATCGTATATTTGGTGTAATTTTCACAATTTCCAATCGTTAAATTAATTAAAAGTTCCGGTGATTGAATAAATTTTGCAAACATCGCCCCGTTCAAACAAATTAGTCGTATTTTGTCGTAATTTTCTATTAGCGCTATCGGCAGTTATTGTTTGCCATAGTGCGAATACGTGCTGTTATTCATCATACGCTCCAACGCACAGTGGCACGGTTTGAGTTTTTATACCCACCACCGAAGGATGGGGGTATATTCATTTTGTCATTCCGTTTGCAACACATCGAAATATCCATTTCCGACCCTATTAAGTATATGATCAGCATAAAAATCTAAGACGACCTAGACATGTCAGTCCGTCTGTCTGTTGAAATCACGCTACAGTCTTTAAAAATAAAGATATTGGGCATGAAATTTTGCACAGATTCTTTTTTTTTTCCATAAACAGGTTAAGTTCGAAGATGGGCTATATCGTACTATATCTTGATATAGCCCCCCATATGGACCGATCGGCCGATTTAGGATCTAAGGCCCATAAAAGCCACATTCATTATCCGATTTTGCTGAAATTTAAGACAGTGAGTTGCATTAGGCCCTTCGACATCCTACGTCAAAATTTCTGAAAAAATCGAAATTAAGTGGAGGCATTTTTTTTTTCAATTTTAAATTGTTTTTCTCGTATTTTAGGGCTTTAATATTTTTATATTTTAAAATTTTGAACCCAAACTTAAAAAATGTCCAAAAATTTTTTAAATTTTTTGTAAAGTTATCATCATAGTTCTTTTTCGCAAAATTTTAAGTTGTGCAGCGTATAACTTTTAGTAGGAAAGGTCATTCTGTATCAATTTTTTTTTTTTAATATTCAGATGGTTTCATCAGATTTGCAATTGGTAAAGAAATAGTGGCACAAATCCAAAAATGCCGTCGATACATTGACTGAAATCTCAAAAAAAAAAAAAATGTTACTTCAATATCTCATTAGCCGTCTTAGCTATTCCAGATATGTAGGCATTTTTGTAGGGTTTCATGAGCACAATCTTTTGCAAAAAGAATCCTGATGATCGATGATTTTTTAAATTTTTTGTAAAGTTATCATCATAGTTCTTTTTCGCAAAATTTTAAGTTGTGCAGCGTATAACTTTTAGTAGGAAAGGTCATTCTGTATCAATTTTTTTTTTTAATATTCAGATGGTTTCATCAGATTTGCAATTGGTAAAGAAATAGTGGCACAAATCCAAAAATGCCGTCGATACATTGACTGAAATCTCAAAAAAAAAAAATTGTTACTTCAATATCTCATTAGCCGTCTTAGCTATTCCAGATATGTAGGCATTTTTGTAGGGTTTCATGAGCACAATCTTTTGCAAAAAGAATCCTGATGATCGGCCCATAAGTGCTTATTTGGCTGCAGCTTAAAATTTGCTCGAGGTGACCAGCATAAACGCCCAATGTCAACCCCTGGACCCACTTGGATCTTCAGATTTTGCATTCATGTTGGAAACTATCTCAAAATTCACGTCGCCAGGTTTCGGGTAGATATCTTTATCTGTTAAAAGGAAAAATATACCGACATTATGACAAGCATAAAAATGGGTATTTTTTTTATTTTCCAGTAAAGTTGAAGTATAGTGAAAAAATTTGTACTTTTTATACCCACTACGGATGGATGGGGGAATATTTAATTTGTCATTCCGTTTGCAACACATCGAAATATCCATTTCCGATCCTATAAAGTATATTTATTCTTGATCAGCGTTAAAATCTAAGACGATCTCACCATGTCCGTCCGTCTGTCCGTCCCTCTTTCTGTTGGAATCACGCTACAGTCCTTAAAATAGAGATATTGAACAGATAGATTCTTTTTTTATCCATAAGCAGGTTAAGTTCGAAGATGGGAAATATCGGACTACATCTTGATATAGCCCCCATATAGACCGTTCCGCCGATTTAGGGTCTTAGGCCCATAAAAGCCACATTCATCATCCGATTTTGCTGAAATTTGGGAAGATGAGTTGTGTTATGCCCTTCGATATCCATCTTCTATCGGATCGGTCTAGATGTGCATATAGCTGCCATATAGACCGAACTCTCGATTTAAGGCCTTGCGCCAATTAAAGTCGCATTTTTTGTCTGATGTCACCGAAATTTGGGACAGTGGCTTAAGTTGGGCCCCTTGACATACTTCTGCAATATGGCACAGATCGGTCCAGATTTGGATATAAAAGGCGCACTTATTGTCCGATGTCGCCGAAATTTGGGACTGTGAGTTATGTTAGGTCACTGGACATTCTTTTTTAATTCGGGCCAGATCGGCCAAGATTTGAATATAGCTGCCATATAGACCGATCTTCCTTTTTGAGGTTTTGGGCACATAAAAAGCGCATTTATTGTCCGATGTCGCCGAAATTTCGGACAGTGAGTTAAGCCCCTCGACATATTTCTGCAATTTGGTCTAGATCGGTCGAGATTTGCATATAGCTGCCATACAGATCGATCCTCCAATTTAGGGTTTTGGGCCCATAAAAGGCGCATTTGTTGTCCGATGTCGCCGAAATCTGGGACAGTGAGTTGCCCTTCTATAGCCCCCTTCAATTTGGCTCTTTTGGCCTTTTTACTTGTTCATTAATTATTTAGGGAGTATGAGCATCAGGAGGCCAAAGAGGTGTCGCACTGCGGCACGCCGTTCAGACTCGGCTATAAAAGGAAGCCCCTTATCATTGAGCTTAAAAACTTAAATCGGACCGCCCTCATTGATATGCGAGAAGTTTGCCCCTGTTCCTTAGGGGAATGTTCATGGGTAAAATTTGCAAATTTTTCAGAGGATGAGCGACCCCCAACAATTGTTGTTGGATTCCAAACTTTCAGAAAAGAGTGAATAAGGCCAATATTCAGTTGTGATTTGTGGACAATAATTCTTCAGTGGTTCGGGAATTATTATTCCAAATGATGACAATTGAATATGATGCAGTAAAGCAAACACACAAGAGGCGTCTAATTCAAAGTTAGCCTCAACCTCTCACAGGAAAACTTATTTGCTTGATTTCTTACTTTCTACAAATGTTATCCACATTCGTTAAATAGATTTGATAGGTAAATCCATTCACAATATAATTAAATGTTTAAACTTATCGTTCAGATTCCAAATATCTATAAGTGATAAATCCAAACTGGTGAAGCAAATCGAGTTCCTAGTTTTGAACAACGAGCTCTGTATCACTGACATTTGTTGACAGCATGAGTGGAACCGCATTCAGTAGGATGAAAGAAGCCTTCCCGCTGTTTGTGGGAAAATTTGTAATATACTTTATGGAAATACGTTAAATGTGGCAAGGAATGCAAAACAGTCTCTTGGACTCATTCAAGTATTGGAAAGAAAAAATAGGAAAAGTTGATTTGTTTGGATTTTTGTGCATTAGCAATTCAATAGCTTTGCATGGACAATGTCTCTGTTTTGTTGGCAATTATGTCAATGTATTTTGATATTCTAAAAAGAAACAGTGCCCAAAAAATCCCGCAGTGTTCTGAAGAAGAACTGGAAAACATTGAGGCAAGAAGTTTTTATATTCATATAGTCTGGCTGTGTCGACAAAAAATGGGAATAAGCATTCTGTTGAATGTGTGTGTGTGTGTGTGTGTGTGTCAGTATGTGTGTTGTAAAAGAGAGACGAGATGTATGCGCAAACATGAATGACCTTAAACCTAAACCCAAACAAACACCATTTTCCAACACATACAAAAACGCACGCAAACGCCCAGAAGATTTCTAAACATAAAATCTGGGTCAAAATCGGATTAAAAATTTCAAATGGAATTTGATAGGGCTTTGGGGCTGAATGAACAAAAAACTAACTACGCGCCCGACATACGAATGGGCAAGAGGATACAATTCAGCAATTACAAAACTAAGCTGGCGAATTAGCCCGCCCTAATCCTTTATGAAATCTGTTGATAAATGCAACCACTAACCTACAATGTAATAGGTTTGCGCCTTCGACGTGTATATATTTTGCTTATGGGGATGTGATACGGGATCAGATATAACCAGGGGCGTAGTGAACAAAGATTCCCCGAATGCCGCCCCTTGCTGGTTATAAACTGTAAAACTCCGGAGGGGTCTTATGAAGGCTCGAATTGTCTTACAGTGGTCCCATTTTATTGTATTTCTGATTTCCTTGCGACAGGGCCAAAGTGAAAGAAATGCGAATGTCTCTAATCTCGCTTTTGTCGCTCCTGGTCATTCCGATGGGCACGCACACTGGCTACGAGATAAGGCTAACGAGTTTCTACATTAGTTACAATTAAATTTCTGTATGCTGTTCTACATTGCCTCCATTCGTTTGTTTTCATTGCAATTTTTTTTAATCACTTTTCACAAGAACAGCATACAACGCAAAAGCGAGGGAAAGGCATTACAACTAAACTTTGTTCATATGAGGCTTCAAGGGAGTTTGACGCTGTGTGTGTACGCATTTGTGACAGTGAATGCATGCTAGCTGAATGCATGCTTTGCTAGCAGTGACAGCCAATACAATAGCACCACCCTATCACTTGCGAGAACTTCTTGGGTAGCAGAACATTCTTGAAATTTGAATTAATACTTTAAACTTTTCAGCTTTTCTGAGCAGTCATTCTCTTTTTCTTTCGCATTCCAAAGAAATGCTGTCGTTCGCAAAAAAAACGTTGTCCTCGAGGAAACTCTTGACTTCCAGCGAAATGTGTCACTTCAAAGAAAAGCTCATTTTAATTGCAAGGCATTGGGATAAGTTGCAATTTAAAGATTTGACATAGCTCTGCCAACTTAAAATATGTGTGGGTGTGCAATGAAATATGCATATGCCAGGATATACGATATGTGTCCGTGTCAGTATAAATTTCATAAATAGACCACAAAAGAGATGGAAATAGAAAATCTGAAGAGAGAGACTTTCCAAGTTATGGAGAAATTATTAGGTCAGTAGAGCAAACGTCTGACGCTTGTCCTCTTTATAACATTCGAGTATTTAAGGGAGAGCTTAGAAATTTGTCAGAAATATTTACATTAGCTCTAAGAAGTTTGTTATTGAAAGCGGCCAATGTCGATACCGTTCAAATTTAGGTTGTTTGAAGATTTTATCCACATGTTATAAATGGTATATTTAGTAGTACGAATTTGACAATTCGTTACAATACAAAGCTTCTTATCGATTTAAGATATTTTGAAGGTTTTCGACAATTTTTCGTATAGGGTTTGGCCAAATGTCGGCGCCCCATATATAACAATACAACAACAGGTCAGCCAATGAACGTTAAATTTTTAAACTAAAGTATTTTCGCAATGATCGTATATGATGATTCGGACAAGCGACTTTCCAAATCACGGAAGCGAAAAAAGAATGTTTGCCTTAATTAAATGTGTGTGGCAATGATTTTGAATCAAACAAACAAAACTTCAAAATAACGATACTATATATATAGGATAGCTGACACGAAGTGATACCAATTCACACAACCACATTTCGTCCACACGGTGGCAGTCCCATTCCCCATATGCCAATCCGATGGATTTTTATACCCACCACCGAAGGATGGGGGTATATTCATTTTGTCATTCCATTTGCAACACATCGAAATATCCATTTCCGACCCTATAAAGTACATACATTCTTGATCAGCGTAAAAATCTAAGACGATGTCCGTCCGTCCGTCTGTCAGTTGAAATTACTCTACAGTCTTTAAAAATTGAGATATTGAGCTGAAACTTTGCACAGATTCTTTTTTTTTGTCCATAAGCAGGTTAAGTTCGACGATGGGCTACATCGGACTATATCTTGACATAGCCCCCATATAGACCGATCCGCCGATTTTGGGTCTAAGGCCCATAAAAGTCATATTTATCAACCAATTTTTAATGCAATTTTGGCCATTGAGTTGTGTTAGGCCCTCGGACAGCTTTCTTCAATTTCGCCCAGATCGGTTGAGATTTGGATATAGCTGCTATATAGACCGATCTCTCGATTTAAGGTCTTGGGCTCATAAAAATCGCATTTATTATCCGATTTCGCCAAAATTTGGGACAGTGAGTTGTGTTAGGCCTCTGGACATCTGTTTGCAATATGGCACGGATCGGTTCAGTTTTGGATATAGCTGCCATATAAACCGATCTCTCGATTTAAGGTCTTTGGCCCATAAAAGGCGCATTTATTGTCCGAAAGTTTGGACAGTAAGTTGTATTGGGTCCTTCAACATTATTCTTTAATTTGTCTCAGATCGGTCCGGATTTGGATATAGCTGCCATATTGACCGATCTCTCGTATTAAGGTCTCGGGCCCATAAAAGTCGCATTTATTATCCGATTTCCCCGAAATTAGGGACAGTGAGTTGTGTTGGGCCCTTCAGATATGGATATAGTTGCCATATAGACCGATCTCTCGATTTAAGGTTTTGGGCCCATAAAAGGCGCATTTATTGTCCGATTCCGCTCAAATTTGACACAGTGACCTATTTTAGGCTTTTCGACATCCGTGTCGTTTATGGTTAAGCGTCCAAGTAAATGTGGCATATTGGAAAAACATTTTGGACGTTCATGTCAATATGGGGCTCAAATGAAAGGTATTCAGGAGTAGATGTCAAATCTGGCATACAAAATCAGATCGAAGTATAGAGGGTCACGCCACCCCTCAATAACGCCATTAGACCCTTTCTGACTATAGGGAACTTGACTGAACCGATCAAATTTTCATAGATTGTGTACGTTTGACTGGAAGGGAATAGAGGCTATATAATTTTTAGATATCGGCCACCTATATCCGCAGATAAACGCCACCCATATCCGCAGGTGGTCGGATTGTCTGTCGAAAACAAGCTAAATTACGAAAGATTAAAGCTAGTCACTTGAAATTTTATACAAATACTTCTTGTTATTGTAGGTCTGTTGGGATTGTAAATGGTTTAAATCGGCAACACCTCGAAATATTCGTTTAAGACCCCATAAAGTATATACAATATATATTCTTGATCGTCATGACGTTTTAAGTCGACCTAGCCATGTCCGTCCGTCCGTCTGTCGAAAACACGCTAACTTAGGAGAGAGTAAAGCTAGACGCTTGACATTTTGCACAAATACTTCTTATTAGTGTAGGTCGGTTGGGACACATTTGATCTCCCATTAGACTTCTTCAGCCTCTAGAGGCCGCAATTATTACTCAATTTGCTTGCAATTTGGGAGGTGATATTTTTCTATGACTTGTACGGTATGGCGAGTACGGTCTTGTAACTTAATATAGCTCATATATAGAGGGTATATAAGATTCGGCCTAGCCGAACTTAGGACGCTTTTACGTGTTTAATTTGGCCCAGATCGGTTCAGATGTGGACATAGATGCCGTATAGACCGATCTCTTGATTGAAAATCTTGGCCCCATAAAAGTCGCATTTATTATCCGATTTTGCCGAATTTTGACACAGTGCCTTATGTTGGGCCTTTCGACATCCATGTCTTATATGAGTCAGGTCTATATTTGGGTATAGCTGCCAAAAAGATCAATATTTTGTTCTACAAAATTGAACAGTGACTTGTATTTATTAGACCACTCATTGTCAGTGCTGAATTTGGTCCAAATCAGACCATATTTCGATATAGCTGCTTAGGGTGCATAAATTATGCATTTTTCACCGGAGTATGACGAAAGGTGGTTTACATACCATATATACCGGAGGTGGTGGGTGCCCAACGTTCGGCCCGGCCGAATATAATTTTAATTTTACGTTTTGTTGGATCATATTTTACTTGTGGGAAGTTAAAAGAGAACTAATCAAACCAACTTCGCAGCAGTTAAGTAATTATTGGACTCGCAACGAGTCTATACATTTTTATCGCTTAGGAAGTTCAACATGGCCCAAATTAAACTCATTGCATCTAGTGTTGAGCTTTAACATTTTTTGAGTGTAGGATTTGTAGTGGATTTCTACTCTCTACGGGTCTTTGCACCCTTTTTTTGGCAAATAAAAGTGTCTTGCCGCTTTGTACCAGGTAAAGTTTTCATTTAGCTGAAAGTTCTTACTCAACTTTTTCGAGTGGTAATTTCTACTTATAGGGTAGATGTAGGCCAGAGATTGGCGACAACACACAACCGCACATAAATTCCTACGAACGGTGGCACACGTACAGTGTAAGCAACTTCGTGTGCATTCGTTCGGTCGACGCATTTTTTGTTGGTTTACATAGCTGCTTGGTTGATTGTTCGGGGTTTACTGCTCCTCATACAAACAGAATTTAGCACTTTCAACTGTGTTAATGTGCCCATTACTGGTTTAGGGTATTAAATAGTAGGTACCACACGATTTTTTGACTTCTTGGAAAAAAAAGTTCGCTCAACTGGTAGCTTCATAGATGGAAGCGAGCTGATGTTGTGCATTAGATTGCCATCAGAGGGTTTGGTATGTCGCTACTGCGGTATTCCCAAATGAGCCTGATTTTAGAAGGTCATCAGATACTTGTTATATACTACACCACTGCTGTGGTACAGGGCATTATAACTTAGTGAATTAGTTTGTAACCCCACACAAGGAAGAGAGATAGACCCACCAATCGACTCAGAATCACTTTCTGATTCGATTTATCTATGTCCGTCTGTCTGTCTGTCTGTCCATGTCAATTTGTGAACAAATTGCGGGTCGCAATTTTCATCCGATCGTCTTCAAATTGGGTATGGGCATGTTTTTCGGCCTATTGAAATTGGAAAAAATCGGTTCAGATTTGGATATAGCTCCCACATATATGTTCGTCCGATTTGCAGTAATGCTGCAATAAAATGGTCATTTATTAACCGATTCTCTTGAAATTTGGCATGATGGATTTTTTTTATGATTCTTGACATGACGAATGATTTTCATCAAAATCGGTTCAGATTTGAATATGGCTTTCATATATATGTTCGTCCGATTTGCAGTAATAATGCAATAGAATGGTCATTTGTTAACCGATTCTCTTGAAATTTGGTAGTAAGCTTTTTCTCTTGACTCTCGACATTACATTGGTGAATTTCATGGAAATCGGTTCCGATTTGGACAACTGTCGTATATGTATGTCGCCCGATTTTCACTTTTAGAGTCACAGCAAACGCATTTATTGACCAATCTTGGTAAAATTTTGCACAACGGTTTCATCGATTACTACTAATACAGATGTTCTTTGTTCCAAACATAAATGAGGTCATTTGGTTCTTTATATGTGTTCTAAAAACTTGGCTTTCGAAATTTTTGTTTAATTCCAAACTAAGGTTTATGAAATAAAAATGTGGCTCAAGTCAAGCTTATTGCAAAGTCTCTGTTGCCAAAGTTTTGCTGCTGGTCAAGAGAGAGAGAGAGAGAGAGCGGGTGAGAGGAAAAGAAAGAAAAGAAACCTACATACATAGAAGGTAACTAAGCGTCGTCATCAGCATTGCCCAAGGTTTGTTGTAGTTTTCAGTGTTTGTTTTTTGCAAGTTTGGTTTCTTTGTACGATGTTTGCCACACTAAAACATAAACATTTGCCAAATGCATTTTTCAGATAAGTGCAGGCGGGCAGTTGGATGTGAACAAGTGTGTCTGTGTGTGGCCTAAAATGTCCTTCGGAGGGCTCTCTTAATAGTAAATGCGACAGCCAGCGACAGTTTTAATCTGTCTGCAGCATGCCACATAAAAATAGTTGTATAGTTCCTCTTGTCGTTGTCGTCGTCGCCATCAACGTTGTTTTTCTTACCGTTGTTGTTTCATTTCTTGTCTTTAGGCTGGATTGGAGGCAACATGGACGATGGCGCTGGTGTTGGTAATGATGGTAGGACGAGGATGAGGATGGTGATGGTGATATAGTTGGACAAACATATAGTAGAGGTTATACATACCTCTGTGGACGCTTGGATGTTTGCACTCGTGCACTCATTCAAACACAAAAACACTGAACATGTACTGTAATGTTTTTGTATTCAACGACCTCGTTGTCGTTGTTGCTGCCGTCGCCGTCATCATTCGTACAACGTGCATGTCTGCTTGGTTATTCTTGTTGCCACATCGGGACATCGGGTGTGGCACGTTACGTGCTCATAGTTGTTGAGTACCAGAAAAAAGGGATACAAACAGCGTAACATACTCACACATGCATACACACGCACGGGAAAAAAAGATAAGTGTGACAATGTGTGTGTGTGTGTTGGTGTTCGCGAGGCATTTATTTGGAAACACGAATAAAACTAAATCGTGGGTGTAGTAACACTAAGTCAAAACTTACAAACGCTCACTTACACGCCCAACACAAGTACAAGTACACAATCATTGGCAAGATTCCCTCTTCGCTTGCATAGCTCAGCGGGGCAAACCACACACACGCACCCATAGAGGAACGCAAATACCAGCACATACATACAATATCTAACAAAGAGGATAGATGCACTTGATTCGTGCATTTAGCAATTCCTTGCTGCCCTTCATAAAAGAATAGCAACCTTAGCGACAACATGCGGGTGGAAATATTTTGTGTGTCTCTCAGTCTTGCTCTAAAACACTTTGTTATCCATTTGACAACGTACATAAGTAGGTCCTTCTGCGTTGCCATTGTCCGTTAACAGTCGCCCCACGAATTGATCAAAGGTCAAGTTTGCGTTGCATTGTCTTTTGTATGTGAGCGCGATGGAGGGAGGACGGTGGAGGTGGGTGTCTTCTGGTATGCTGGTGTTCATCTTGATAAGCGAGTACATGGACGGATTCCCATTTGATGACTGCACTAATGATAGCGTTTAAGCGCGCCAAGGTTATGTTTCCGCTTCCTTGATATGCTCTCTAAATTACGGTTGCATTGGCCTTCTACGAGGAACAATTATTTCAAGAGGGCAAAAGACAATCAAAGGCCCTCCTTTGTTTCAAAAGTGATTAACAGAATTTTTGAAAACTATATTCGAGATGATCACACTACGTTACATTGTTGATAACGTTGAACATATCGGGACATGTTGGGATCTAATGAATGCTATTTGGAATTCCTGTAGTAGGAATATGAACGTTTGTAGGAGTCGCTTCACCCTAAAACTCCCAAAGGATCGATAAGTACAATGTGGATGTTAATTATAAAGCTTTTGAATATAGAGTACATATCTGACATAAATATTAGGGGAAAAGTGCGGTGAAGGGTACACCTACTCCCAAAATTCCCCCAGCTGGCAGGAGGACCAATCTGGAAAATTCGTGACTCAAATGAGTGGGTTATATATTTGAAGGAGCCACCCACTGAGAAGTGCATATTGTCTGATTAGAACAAATTGGGATGGAACGAAAAATTATTTGGGAATAGAGCACGAATCCGACTACGAAATGTGAAATATATATTGGATAAATTGTGTCCATGATTCTGACAGTTGGGAACATTCACATGTTATGAAATATGTTAAAAACTTTTCAATAGGCCATAATATAAGGAATTATTTATACCCGTTTCTGGGCCCGTTATATACTTTCGAGAATTTATATACCCTACACCACTGCTGTGGTACAGGCTATTAGAACTTAGTTCCAGAAGAAGAACAGCTAGTCCAATTGATGAGTGTGATTCCCGTACGACTCTCGATAATACTGTTGAATTTCATAGAAATCGGATCAGATTGAGATATAGATCCCATATATATGTATAGAAATCAATTTGTGTTTGTTTGTGTGCTCCTTATAGACTCAGAAACGGCTGAACCGATTTTCTTGAAATTTTCACAGATGGTGCATAATGATCCCGTGGTAGTAAATTTTTTGATATCTGAAGGGGGCGGACCCTCCCCCTTATACCCTAATTTTCAGAAACGCCAGATCTGGGAGATGGATGGTGCGATTTAAGCGAAATTTTGTGTGCTCTCTTATAGCACCTTAAAAATAGAAATTTGGTATCCAAATTTCGGATGGGGTATCTAGGGGGGCCGCCCCACCCTAAAACCCACCAAACATATATTTAGACCCAACACGACAAAATGGGACTCAAATGAAAGGTATTTAGGATAAGAAAACGTATCTGATATCCAATATCGGACCAAGTGTTTGGGATACCCATGGGATTTTACCGACCACGGCAATATGGGACTCAAATGAAAGGTATTTACGAGTAGAATACGAATCTGATTTGGCCGATATATCCAATTATAAGCCGATCTGAACCATATTAAGGTCGGAAATTGTGAGGTTTAGAAAAACTCACTATTTCAAATTTCTGCGAAATCGGGTAATAAATAGAGCTTTTATGGGCTTCAGTCCCCTTATCAGCAGATCGGTCTATATGGCAGCTATTCCTAAATATATTCCGTTCTGAACGAAATTGAGAAGCCTGACACTACTCACTGTTTTAAATTACATCGAAATCTGGTAATAAATAAAGCTATATGTATCAGATCGGTCTATATGACAGCTGTGTCTAAATATAGTCCGATCTGTACCGTATTTAGGGCGGATCTTAGGAGGCTTAAAACTGCGCACTATTCCAAATTTCAGCGAAATCGGGTAATAAATAAAGCTTTTATGGTGTTCAGACCATTTATGGCAGCTATATCGAAATATAGTCCGATCTGAACCATATTTGAATCAGATGTCGGGATGCCTTAAGCTGTTTCAAATTTCAACGAAATCGGATAAAAATAAAGCATTTATGGGCATTAGACCCTTCATCGAAAAAATCTATAGCTGTATCCAAATATGGTCCGATTTGGCCCGTTCAAGAAATTAATCTGTGGGCATCAAAAACACGTATCTGTGCCAAATTTCAGCTCAATATCTCAATTTTTGAAGGCTCTAGAGTGATTACAACAGACGGACGGACAGACAGATAGGCGGACAGACAGACAGACACAGAGCCATCGTTAAATCGTCATAGAATTTTACGACAAACCGAAATATATATTCTTTTTAGGGTAGGAAATTGATATTTCGATGTGTTGCAAACGCAATGACTAAATGAATATACCCCCTATCCTACGGTGGTGGGTATAAAAAAAATCTTATTAAGATTCCATTGTAGGATATTGCCCGACAATAGACCATTTCGATCAATGCTTTCTATTCAAAGCATAGCGCAGCAAAGGACTTTCAATGTCCTAAATATAAAATGTCCGAAATAGAAAAGTACATCGGATTGACATCTAAAGAACTGCATAACCACTGTGGGGACAAAATGAAGTGGTGAAAATGATTTTTTAGCCATTCTTGCTTAACGTGGTTTATGTGATTAAGCCAAGTCTTGTTTGTTATGTTCGTAGTCTACGACCGAAAGAGCGTCATTTCTAGTTTGACCAATATACCAGTGTGAACTTGGTAACACTTCGTTTTAGCTACCCTGTTTATACAGCAGTTCGTGAATATATGTTGCATAGGTGGTTGAACTGATGTGTTTGTGCCAAACTTAGGTATTATTGGAACCTTTTATCCACAATAATCTGCCCATAAACATTCCATTAAGGAACAGGGGCAAACTTCCCACATATCAATGTCCGATTCAAGTTTAAACTCAATAAAAAGGGGCCTCCTTTTTATAGCCAGGTTCGAACGGCGTGCCCCACTGCAACACCTCTTTGGGGAGAAGTTTTTACATGGCATAGTACCTCACAAATGTTGCTAGCATTAGGAGGGGACAACCAACACTGAACATTTTTTTTCTGATTTTATCGCCAGGATTCGAAACTAGGCGTTCAGCATCATAGGCGGACATGCGAAACTCTGCACTACGGTGGCTTCCAGAACCTTCTATCAGTCAATCAATAATTCTATCAATAGTCTACCTGCTTTCGGCGGTGTTACCTTGAAGCTACGGACGTAAACTTATTGTAAGAATTTAATCCAAGATCTGTAACAAGCAGTTACCATCCCGGCTATATAGACTACATCGTCAGTATCGCATCGATACTGCATGGCTTCAAGGATCGTAGTCAAATAGCTTTGGTTTATAAAGCAAAATTTTTTTCTAATTAAGATATCACTATCAACTCAATCGGTCAACAATTTATTTTCAATTCCAGAAAATTAAATTCACCATGTACTCGAACACAATTTCAAGAAAGTACAAAAAATTTAATTCCATTATTCGGCAAATGTGGTAAATTTCTAACTATTGTTGAACTTCAACATGCCACCAATTGAATAGAGGTAAGGGTGGTAATCAGAAATTTGTCTATTCTTTGATGTCTTAATGGCATCGTTGTCTTCATTACTCTACATTGGCATACAGAGCGCCGACATACGGACACATTGATGCACGGGCTTTGTTGGGCAAGTGATTTCAGGTGAACGCCTAATCGAATTTCTGATTAAATTATTAATAATGAGAAGAAGATGAAGTAGAATTTCACAAATTGATTGATTAATGCCTGAAAGGGTCTTCTAGCCTTAATATTTGACAGAGTATTTGATTAGGGCCCCAGTGCCAAAAGTGCTGGGAAAGGGAAGCATTGAGCGCAGATTGTGAGGAAAGTAATCTTTCAAAATTAGAGTGGAATGTATAGGGTGTACTTTTTTCATTTCATTGTCTACGTAATCCAACATTTGAATTGGTCCATGAGTTATGACATATTCTATTCGATAAATAACCTCCAAGACTCCAGGAGGAATTAATGTGGCAATTCTTTCGAAGAGATTGGATTAATGTAACACGAACAATAGAAATAGAAAGAACATTTAAAGCTGTGACCAGTACAATGTGTACCTCTCAAGATATATTTTATTAGTAGGTCCATCAATCTCAATCACGACTTAATGCATGGCAGTCAGTCATTAAAATTCGAAACGTGTAATTATAGTCCAACTTAAAGTCCAGTCCAACTTAAAGCTTAAGTTTTTAAATTTATTTATATTTATTTATGTGCTAAGAAATCCAAAAAATAGAATTACGCTGTAATATATCCAAAACAAGTTACTTATATACTAAAAGAATATTAATTTAAGTTCAACATATTTCGCTGCCAGTAACGAAAGTGAAAAAATGCAGTACGTACACGCCAAAAAAAATGTTTGGGAAATTTTTGCGACAAGCTAAATTCATTTATCACGAAGTTTTACTTTTATTTTAACCGTGTAATGTTTCTCTTCAACATATTAAACGTTAGCCGTAAACGTTGTATTATTGAACTAACTTTGCTCATTGTAAACCCTTCGTCTACGATAAAAGGACCTTTTTTTGTTGTAAAACCAAAAACTCATTAATTGCCAAAGTGCTTCAAACGATTATTCGTGCACTGGACCAGTAATTATGCTCTTGTGTCTCTCAATTCAATCTCAATGTCTTCTTTTCTGTTTTGGCACATATATTGTTTGGTAATATTTACACGATAAAGAAATATCATTCACAAGGTAGGTATTTAAATGTGCGAAACCAACACCAACAGTTTTTGTTTTATTTATAGCATAACGAATACAGCAGAGCATAATACAAAACCATAATGGTTCAGGTTCGCCCTGAATGCGGATATCGAATTCATGCCATTGTAGCCTATGATGCTGAACGCGTTCGATTCCTGGCGTGAACATCGGACAAAGCGGTGTTTATCCCCTCTTAATGTTGCCGACTTTTGCGAGGTACAATGCCATGCATGGTTATTTAAAAACTTTTCCCCAAAGAGATATCGCACTGCGGGACGCCGTTCGGATTCTATTGTACTTTCGAATACCAACCTTTTTTAGGCTTGGGCCGGCCCGATGGGAACTTAGACTCAAATTTACATACCATATTCCTATTCTACTTTCCAATACCTTTCATTTGATACCTATATTGTCCCGATCCGTCCACTTTTGTAGGGTTGGGTTGTGTTTTTGGGTTAAGGGGGAGGGTCCATCCCCCTTCTGATACCGACAAATTATACAGCCTATGTTTCCTTCCATCCTACACAATAAGCGAACATTTCGAAAAAAAAGGTTCTGCCGTTTTTCAGTCTATCCGGAACAAACAAACCGAGTACTATATATCCGTGATAGGCAAATGTGCCCATTTTGGGGGTTTTTGTGGGGGTGGGGTGACCCCCTATACTTCGACATGAATTTGTATGCCACATTGCCCCCACCACCAAAATAGCCCCAAGAGGACATTTTCACCGCTTTAGGCAATATGGGTATCAATTGAAAGGTATTTAAGAGTAGAGTACGAAGTTGACATTAAAATATTACCCTAAGTGTCGGGGGGCCCCCACTCCCAAAGACACCATCCAACAGGACACTTTAACCGGGGGGGTCCCCCACCACCAAAATAGCCCCAAGAGGACATTTTCACCGCTTTAGGCAATATGGGTATCAATTGAAAGGTATTTAAGAGTAGAGTACGAAGTTGACATTAAAATATTACCCTAAGTGTCGGGGGGCCCCCACTCCCAAAGACACCATCCAACAGGACACTTTAACCGCTTTCAGTAATATGGGTATCAAATAAAAGGTATTTAAAAGTAGAATACAAATATGAGACAAAAAATTATTTGTTTGGTGTCTGGGAGCCCTCCCTACCACCCAAAACCCCATAGCGGGACAAATGTACCGATTGGCAAAATATGGATATCAAATGAAAGCTATTTAAAGGTAAAGTCCAATGCTGATATTCAAATTTTTTTTCTTGGTGTCTCAGGCGCCTTTGGGGCTTTGGGTGGTGGGGCCAAACCCTTCAACAGTACATGTTTTCCGATTGAGACAATATGGGTATCAAATGAAATATATTTAGAAGCTGCGTACACATCTGTTATAAGAATTTGGTCTAAGGTGGCTAGGGGGCCTCTCCAATCCAAAAAAAAACCCCAAAACGGGATAAATGTTCAACGACACAAAATGGGTATCGAATGAAAGGTCTTTGGGACTTGACTACGAATCTGGTATGTACAATTAGGACAGAGTCTGGAACCCTGTCCACCCACCCTTCAATAAAACGTATAGTTCGATCGGAATAATATGTCAATTAAAAGATGACAGTATATTTCGAATCCAATGTTTGGATACGGATTCAAGCATCTGGGTCAAGTCCTACCATTCCGCAGGACAGTAGATCGTGACAATAAAAAACTCAAATAAATTGTCGTTTGGTTCTTAGCGTGGGGGGGGGGGGGGGCGACCCTCTCCTACCAATAAATGCAATGCCAAACTGTCATGTAGGATGGCCGAGAATATATTGTACTCAAATGAAAGGACGTGTCAGAGGGCAATTCCCCTCCCCCTATATTAAAAGATCTTCCATTTTCGCACAACTCCATTGGGATATTCGTATTATGTTCGTTATGCTATGAATAAATAAAATAAAAAAAATATTTATGGGAGTTGTTACTTTCGCACATTTTAATACCTATTTCGCGTAAATATTACCAAACAATGAACTCACCCAAGAAATTATTTTTGTATTTTCTTGTACCTGGCAGTCATTTGTCAGTTGCCCCAATGGTATTTGTCATTGGATATTTCAGCATTTTTGTATCTAAGGCGAAACTTTTAAGACTGTCACATTCCGAGTTTAGGATCTGCACTCGATCGAGCTGCTCAACATACTGACTGCTATTTGCTCAGTCAAAGCGAAAAGGAATATACTAGCGATGAGCAGATTATTTTCTTGGTTATGCACACAGTAATGTGCGATAGGGTGAGCAATTTTACCCATCACTAGTCTATATGCTCAAATACTCATTCTTTTTCTATAACAGGAGAGATACAAGAACACAATTATCGTTCCGGTAAAAGTTTCCAGCTTTCCATACACTTTTGACATTCAAGTGTTTTTGGTTTTACCACGAACGAAACGTCCTTTTACAGTTGGAGAAGCTGCTAAAGGCTTTACAATAAACAACGTTAGTTACGTTCAATAAGGCTACTTTTGATGTGTTGAAGCGAAACTTTACACAGTTAAAATAAGGAAAAGACTTCGTTATAAATGTATTTTGTGTGTCGTAAAAATGATTTTTGCGTCCAACATCTGTTTTATCCTCCACCTGTGACCATCTCGATGATGTAGCTTCCGTCAAAGACTCTAAACGGTTTATACAACAACTCTGCTGATATTAACTAAAACAGGTAGCAGAAATTATTGCGGTTTTACCATAACTTGGACTGTATTTGTAGCATCCATTTCAGTGTGCTATTTCAACTAACAGCCTCTGCTGTTTTAACTCCAAAAACGAGTTATTGCGTATTGCTGCTGAACCGACTTACATTAGTGGTACTGATTGCAAACAAATTGTTGCGCTATGGGAATGCACATTGTATGATTTTGTAATAAATGTTGACGTTAAGTTGTTTTTGCATACTGGTCGCAAAGCGATGCGGTTTGATGCTGTTGGTTTCCATCCATATCCATAAATCCAGTACAATTCAAGAGCTACAAAAGGACGAGAGAATTCTGTACATTACATTGAATTTAATTTACCTCCTTATAACCCCATCTTGGCATAAATATCTTCTCAAACAGCCAGGCAGCCATTAAATCCCTGGAGAACGTACAATATTTCTGAACACAAAAGCCGCCCTCGACTGACGCAGATCCCTCAACGAGATGGCTGAACAGTTCAAAATTCACCTAGTCTGGGTGCTGGGCCATAGAGATATCCCAGGGAGTTATAAAGCGGATGAGCTTGCGAGACTAGGAACTAGCCATTCCAGGGATACCGGAATCTGTGGAATCTGGAATCTAGCGACATGTAAGCTAAGTTTGCAGCACCAGACCCGAAGGAAAACGAATTATAGATGGTCACAAAGAGGGAGCTGTAAGCATTCCAAAACTATGTGGTCTAATCTAAACTTGGAAAGGGGTACTGCTTTGCTGTCATTGGGTAGAACAGACGTCTCAGTCATTGTGTTCGTCATGTCAGGTCACCGTCTAATCGGAAAACATGCTGACAGACTGAAGGTTGCTAGCAACGACTTTTGCAGAAGCTGTGAGTACATCGAAGAAGAAGAGACTATAGAACACCTTCTGTGTGTGTGTGTGTCCCGCACTAGCAGTTTAAAGGAGGTCCACTTTAGGTTCTCATTTCTTTGCGAACATTCGCAAGTTATTGGGCTTTTTAAAGCGATCTGGATGGTTTAACGGTAGGAAATAGAAAGCATCTTCCTTCTGTGAGTGAGTCACTTAAACCTAGCCTAAGCCCATCTTATATTTACTAGCTGCCTTTTCAGAGGCTGTTCTCAAATTGCAAGCATTTTGCTATTACAGTAGAACTAGCAGCTAGGCCCAGAGACTAACGTATCATAATTTTTCGAATATTTTAATATCCGCTATGTTGCAAGGAGTCCCCCTTGGCATAGAGGCTAGCATGTCCGCCTAAGTTCCCGAATGGCTGCGTTCAAATCCCAGCGTAAACATCAGAAAGCTAATTTTCAGCGATGGTTATCTACTTTCCATAGATTATATATATGTACATTAGGGTGATGACTTTTTGAAAAAGCTAGCACCGTTGAAATTAGTTAGGTTTTTGTTTATCGAATCGCCTTATATTTAAGATTTTCTTTGATCTTTAGTAAAAACTCATCAAAATATGATACTGGGGAACTAAGTGAGTCAACACCCCAATAAGTAGTCAATAAGGATTAGTTGCCTACACTACGTTTCTGTCCGGCAAGTCAATCTGGGACCTTGGGACCTCCATAGAATAGTTTTCTTGAACAATTCTCAACTCGTGCCTGATGTGATTTGGGTTATGAAAAGTTCGCTTGTACGTCTCAAGTTAAATTGTAATTTTTTTAAGACTTTTTTGTTTAGTTATCAAACGAACAAAAGTAAATGATTTTTAATTTTGCCTTTCTCGTTTCTTAAATACACTGCCGTGCAATCAATGCCAATGATGAGCAAGCACATCTAATGACTAAACAATTTGAATGCATGGAGGGCTCCATTTACCCCGAATCGTTTTAACGAAAACAAACTTTTAAGCGATTTGGTTTGTTTGTCTGTTATCAAAGAGACCTCAAACAGAAGTATTTGAAATAAACTGGAAATGAAATCTGTGTGTGATAATCGTGAATTTCCTGCGGAAATTTACAACTATACCACAAAACACCACAGAACAAAGAATTGATGAACAAATGTCAATCAAAGCCTCAAACTTCGCAAGCACAAGTCGCGGAAGGTGGGAAACAAGAACAGACAGACATGCATCCACAAGAGATACTTGAATTTGCCACACCGAGACACGTCAGCCATAAGAAAGACCGCAAGACAAGATGTGACACCAGCCATGGCTTATTGCGTGTCCAATGATGGCGGCAGACATACCCACCACAAAGTAATTTTGGCTTTTGAGCCTTCCTTCAGTGATGTGTCGTACAACGACAACCTCGGCCACCCACACGCACACTCAGCACGTTGTCTCAGACACAATCTTAAAATATTTACATACACACACGCTCACACACATGCATTTCCATATGACACTAAACGCTAATGTATAAACATATTTCCGTTTCCTTTGTGAAGAGCGAAAACGAAACACGTACATACACATGCAGAAATTCGCTGGCACACACATCGGGCAACCACACACATGCAAACATGGAGTATATACCATAAGATACCGTTACACTCGCAATTTCCACTGCATAAAAACTAACAAAGCATTTTATTTAACATGAGCATATTGTGGATGTGAAGGTAAACTCAATGAATGAATGCCTGATCAACTGGATATCATAGAGCAGAGGCGGCGGTAGGGTAGTTAATGAGCAGGGCAAATTCTTACCGGAAATGCTCTGGAATCTCTTCTTAGGATCTCTCCGATACATTAGGATTTGCTAGATCCAGAAGAGGGAGAAAGTTAATTCCTTTTAAATGACGAAGCCTGACATCTGATTGGCAGTTTTATATCATCTTCATGCGTCTTCCACATAAATCGAAATTATCAGCAGCGATTTTCCTTTAAGATAAATTTCTCTTTTTTAAATAGCTAAATAACTTGTCAATTTCTCAATATTTTCCTTCCCTTTTTATTATTTTTTTATACCCACCACCGTAGGATAGTGGGTTTATTCCTCTAGTCATTCCGTTTGCATCGCATCGAAATATCAATTTCCGACCCTAAAAAGTATATATGGTTGCCCAAAAGTAATTGCGGATGTTTTAAAAGAAAGTAAATGCATTTTTAATAAAACTTAGAATGAACTTTAATCAAATATATAATTGCCATTTTGTTCGATAACCTTTTGCCATCTTCCTGGAAAATTTAGTATTCCACGTTCATAGAACTTCTGGCCTTTATCTGCAAAAAACTGAACCAAGTGCGATTTTATAGTTTTACCATTTAAGGAGTTCTGCAAAGATCGAAATAAATCGTAGTCTGATGGTGCAAGGTCAGGGCTATATGGTGGATGGATCAAAAGTTCCCAGCCAAGCTCACTCAGTTTTTGGCGAGTGACCAAAGATGTGTGCGGTCTAGCGTTGTCCTGGGGGAATATGACACCTTTACGATTGACCAATTCTGGTCGCTTCTCCTTGATGGCTGTATTCAACTTGTCCAATTGTTGACAGTAAACATCCGAATTAATCGTTTGGTTCCTTGGAAGCAGCTCAATATATACCACACCCTTCCAATCCCACCAAACAGACAGCATAACCTTCTTTTGGTGGATATCAGCCTTTGAAGTGGTTTGAGCTGGTTCAACATGCTTGGACCATGATCGTTTTCGACATACGTTGTTGTAAACAATCCATTTTTCATCTCTAGTTATGATTCGTTTTAAAAACGGATCGAATTCATTGCGTTTAAGGTGCATATCACAAGCGTTGATTCGGTTTGTTAAATGAATTTCTTTCAATACATGTGGTACCCATATTAAAATTGACGCCAAACAAACAAATGCAAAACAAAATTTCGCGCACTTTTTTTCTAAAGCAAGCTAAAAGTAACAGCTGATAACTGACAGAAGAAAGAATGCAATTACAGAGTCACAAGCCGTTGAAAAAATTTGTCAACGCCGACTATATGAAAAATCCGCAATTACTTTTTGGGCAACCCAATATTTTGCATCGTCGTAAAAAAAAAATTCTAAAACCATTTAACAATGTCCGTGTGCCTTTCCGTCTGTCCGTTTAACATTTAAGATATTGAGCTGAAATTTGGCACGGATACGTCTTTTTGATGCACGCTGGTAAAGTTATTGAGCTGGCCATCTCGGACTATATTTGAATACAGCTGCTATATAGACGGATTTTCCGATAAAGGATAGATAAAAACTTTATTTTTCACCAGATTTTGCTGAAATTTGAAACAGTGTGTTATTTTAAACCTCCCGACATCTGGTCTAAATATGGATTAGATCGGTTCATATTTAGATATAGCTGCCATATAGGCCGATCTCCCGATAAAGGGTCTGAAGACCATAAAAGCTTTATTTATTAACCGATTTCGCTGAAATTTGAAACAGTGAATAGCTTAAGGCTTCCCGAAAACTGACCCAAATATGGTTCAGATCGGACAATATTTAGATATAGCTACCGTATAGACCGATCTCCCGATAAAGGGTCTGAAGACCATATATATATTTAGATATACAGACCGATCTCCCGATAAAGTTTCTGAAGCCCATAAAAACTTTATTTTTTATCCGATTTAGCTGAAATTTTAAAATGTGCGCAGTTTTAAGCCTCTCAACATCCGACCCAAATGTGGTACAGATCGGACTATATTTAGATACAGCTGCCATATAGACCGATCTCCAGATAAAGGGTCTGTAGCCCATAAAAGCAGATCGGACTATATTTAGATATAGCTGCAATATTGACCGATCTACCGAAAAAGGGGCTGAAGCCCATAAAAGCTCTATGTATTACCCGATTTCGTTGAAATTTGAAACAGTGGGTAGTTTTAGGTCTCCCGACGTCCAAAATTTGGAACAGTGAGTTGTGTTCGGCCCTTCGGTACACATCTTTAATTTGAACCAGATCGATCCAGATTTGGATATACAATAGCTGCCATATAGACCGACCTCTCGATTTAAGGTTTTGGGCCCATAAAAGGCGCATTTATAATCCGATGTCGTTGAAATTTGGGACAGTGATTTATGTTAAGTCCCTAGACATACTTCTGCAATATGGCCCAGATCGGTCCAGATTTGGATATAGCTGCCATATAGAGCGATCTCTCGATTTGAGGATTTAAGCCCTTAAAATGCGCATTTATTGTCCGATGTCGCCGTAATTGGGGACAGTGAGTTGTATAAGGGCCTTCGACATTCTTCTTCAATTTGGCCCAGATCGGTTCAGATTTGGATATAGCTGCCATATAGATCGATCTCTCAATTTAAGGTTTTGGGCCATAAAAGGCGCATTTATTGTCCGATTTCAACGAAATTTGAGGCAGTGAGTTGTGTTAGGCTCTTCGACATTTTTCTGCAACTTGGCCCAAAACGGTCCAGATTTTGATATAGCTGCCATATAGACCGATATCTCGATTTAATGACTTGGCCACATAAAAGGCACATTCATAATCCGATTTCGCTGAAATTTGCCACAGTGATTTATGTTAGGCTTTTCGACATCCGTATCATATATGGTTCTGTTCAGTTTATTTCTAGATATATCTACTAAAAATCAATATTTTGTTATACACAATTGAACAATGACCAGTACTTATAAGTATTTCGTCCAAATCGGAACATATTTCGATATAGCTGCTATGGCGCATAAGGTATGCATTTTTCACTGGATTTTTTCGAAAGGTGGTTTACATGTATACCCGAGGTGGTAACGCCTTTTTACTTGGTTTAGATTAAAATCAGTAAAAGGATGCATACACCGTTGCGTGTGTTCCTTCGTTGCTGTCTCAACAACGACTGAAGCCAAAAGAATTCGAATACGTGAGAATTGAGCATTAACTCTAGCGTAAAGAAAATTTTTGTTTTGTGCATCCATCTTTTAAAGCAGACCCAGTAGTCCCGGCCACTAGTTCCAAACATGTTTATTCACTAGCTCTAAAGCAATCGGAACTTGTTGCCCTTTTATTAACTTTCAGTGTAAACAACTGGTAAATTTAAAATGGGTTCGTCATCGGAGTAACCAGTTCACCCTGAAACTAGTACTTCTGCTAATTCCAATAAACTAATTCCGTAACTGATTTCTTTCGACATCATTTATCAATGTTTGAATTTTTTTTTTATTTTAAACAATTTTGTAAGTTTTCGCAGTGGTCGATAAGGAGACTTGAAATTATCATCGTATGTTAGTCTTCAACGCATCCTCTAGCCTTCGCACATTACCTTGTTTTAAAAGCAAATTACGTTTAGGATTTAATATACATATCAATCGGTATGTTGACAATAGCGTCCCGAATGTTGTTCTTGAGGTATGCTTTGTTCCATGGTTGATCGATATAAACCAGGGTTTCGAAATAACCCCATAAAAATAAATCGCACGGACTCAAGTTGGAAGAGCAGGCTGGCCATTGGAGATCGCCTCTGAGAGAGATGAGGCGGTCGATAAAATCTTATATTATATTTTCCATCTTTGGATTTCCAAGTTCCATCAGGAGTACCAGGCTCTTCTTTGGAAACTATTTCCCACAAATCCTCCTTAAGCAAGAGTTCCAATTTGTATTTATTTCCAAATCTGATAAATTTCTCCATTCAGTTTCTTTACACTAGACTTGATTTCATTCATTTTTCTTTTTTTTTTTAAACAAACAAAGTCTTAATCATCAGCGATTAATTTTTTTCTTTTATTGATACGCAAACGACGTGTAAATAGAAGACTTTTCTCTCTCAAACTGAACATCAACATTTTTTTAGGATATTGATTGAAATTTATGAGTGGTACTACACGTTTTTAGGATAACTCTCACGAAAAAGGTGCTGAAAATTGCTTCTGATTTGTATGTGGAGTGACTTGGTGTAAAATTGGTCACTTTGCAGTGGTACAAGGCGTCAGAAGGTAAACTTTGTTGTAGGGCCTCAGTCCTTGAGTAGTCTTGTTTTCATCTGAATTTGCCACAGTGAGGGGAGGTGCTGACGAACATGTCTTCTGTCCATTTCTTGCCGTTCTTCTATTCCTTGTCCTTGTTAAAGGAGCTTTTGCCATAAATTGAAATTCCTCTTCGGGAGGGTGGGGGAATTGTAAATGCTCATTCTGATCAATTGCAATTGATTGCAGGAGACTGTAGCGTCAGTCTCCTGCACAACGACGCCACAACGTTTTGGTGCTTTCCTTTTTCTTCCCTATTTGAATGTGAATTGAGCTCCACAACAATAACAGCAACAACACCAATAATGACACCCACAATAAATAGCATTCGTTGAACAATAAATGAATTCAAGGTAATACCATTTGCCACAATTGCTAGAATTGCTTTTTAAGATAATGCAGAACAACAACAACAAAAGCACCAGGATTCTTTGCAAAAATTCGTAGGGAGAGTGAGTAAGAGAGAGAGAGAGAGAGAGAGAGAGAGAGAGAGAGAGGAAAAAAGCAACAAAAACAGAAAACAAATAACGTAAATGAATACCCACAGTATAACCATTCCTGGAAAATAGTGCGGAGCCACAGCAGTATGTCAACAACAGAAAAAATGCTGGGACATGAGCGAAGGCTTGCAAATAAGAGCAAGGACATAACATCGAATGAATTCAATGAATCCTTTGTCTACCATGTGTATGAAGGATAAATGATTGGCTGTATTGGACACGGCCGGTTAGGAAATATATTACCAAGCCATAGGACACATGCCAAGGGGAATGGCATGAAATATTGCAAATAAATAATCACTGTCCACAAATGTCTGAGGCTGGAAGAACGAAGCAAACACCCAACTGAAATCTATGGACTTTGTGCGATTATTAGCTTACTTGTATTGTCCAGTCTACGCAGGTGCTTTGGCGACCCCATTGTTATAGATTTTCTCGAATGCAAAACAAGAGGGGAAAGACAAAAATCGGCCGTGGTCCACTATATAGTATCAAACACCTAGACCACAAGTGTCAAATGAGAATGTCATTATATGAAGGCTATACTTAAATCAGAACTGATTTTCGGGGTGGATGTATTCAGGTGGGCAAGGTAACAAGACGTGGCAAACTTCATGAAAGTCGGTGCAAAATTTTAATGAAAACATTTGGTAGATGAATAGGAGCTACTTGAAAAAATGCTCCTGAATGAAAATTGAAAGTATAACACTCTTCTATGGAATGCTATTACACTATGGAACAATTTTAGCGCCTTTAAATGCGGGGGTGGTATATAGAGTAAAACCCCAAAAAAGGGTGAGTTTGATCTCAGGCCAAAGTTTTTTATCGCCACTCCTATAGGTGACCACCATAAATGACCTATTACGGATGCTGACTGAGGAGGGATTTGAACCCGTCTGCTACGCAGACGATGTTATAATACTTCTTAGGGGTAAGGATCCGAACGAGCTATGCAGAAGGACCGAAAGGGTCTTGCATATGGCATATGACTGGGCTATACCCAGAGGTCTCAATGTTAACTCAGAGAGGACTGAAATATGCCTGTTCATGAGGAAGACGAAGGTGGGCCAATTTAAGGCACCACGCTTCCTCAATAAGACGAATTCCATATCTGACAAGGTCAAATACTTAGGTGTGATCTTGAACTGGAAACTGAATTGGAAGAGTCACATTCAGGAGCGTACTGAGAAGGCTCACAGATGTTCAGTCCCCATTTCGGGCCGTTGGCTTGAAATGGGGACTGAATCCGAGGATAGTCCACTGGCTCTACAGGAGCGTGATTAGACCAATACTTACTTACGCCTCAGTAGTTTGGTGGACTGCTATGGAGAAAAAGTGCAACATAAGGACCATACAACAGGTTTAGAGAACATGTTGTTGTGGCATAGGCAGAGCGATGCCCACTAGGGCACTGGAGACTATTCTATTGTAGATATCCGACCCATTGACATACAGATTAGGTGTGAGGCAGCCACTACGGTTATGGGACTTAAGGCGATGGGAGAATGGATTAAGGATGGGAGCAGCTCATACCATCGCGGTATAATCGAGGCGACAATAGGAAACCTGGAAGGAAGGGAAGAGATTTCCGATCGGATACATGAGATAAACCTCGAAGTTGAGTGCGAGGCATTCCTGCCAGAGGCACAGTCTTGGATTGATGGAACCCTAGTATTGGCGTCTGGAAGATCATGTTACACGGATGGATCAAAGCTAGAGAACAGAGTGGGCCTGGGGGCTTACATTGAGAAATCGGGGACTGAGATCTGTTTTAGACTGCCTGACCATAAGATGGTCCTGCAGGCGGAATTCCGGGCGTGAAATGATGTGGTGCTAACGCGAGGACGTCGAGTGTGAACGTCTTTACGGACAGTAAAATTGCCATAAGGGCAATAACAACCAGGACGGTAAGGTCACGAACAGTCTTGCAGTGTAAGAAGGAGATTGACGCCTTCTCTGAGGATGGGAAAATCTGCATCGTTTGGGTGCCCGACCATAACGGAGTAAGGGAAAATGAAAGGACAGACGATTTGGCGGTGAAGGCCAGAGGACTGTCGTCAATAAACTTGGTCAACCCGAAACCTTTCGGGTCGACGCAGTCCAAGTTAAGGGAGTGGGCGACGAATGCGCATGCAATATTGTGAAACAGCGAAACGGTCCATAGGACGGCGAAAAGTCTATGGGGGATCCAGATCGTGCGAAGACGAGGCTATTACTGAAAGGAAGCAAGAAGGAGGTCAGTATAGCTATTGGTATCATAACGGGACACATAGCACTACGAGCTCACTTATGTAAAATCGGTGCCGATCTTGGGTCTTGACTTCTTCAGCTTTTAGAGGGCGCAATTCTTAACCGATTTGGCTGAAATTTTGCATGATTTGTTTCGTTATGACTGTCAACAACTGTGCTAAGTATGGCGCAAATCGGTTCATAACCTGATATAGCTGCCATATAAACCGATCTTGGACCATGACTTCTTGAGCCGCTGGAGGGCGTAATTCTCATCCGATTTGTCACAAATCTTGTTCAACGGCTTTTCTCATGACCTTCAGTATACGTGTATAATATGGTCTAAATCGGTCCATGGCTTGATACAGCTCCCATATAATCCGATTTCCCGATTTTGTTTCGAGCGCACCTACAAGGCGCAATTCTTATGCGAATGGACTGAAATATTACACAATGACTTCTGCAATGTTCGCCATTCAATTCATTTATGGTCCGAATCAGACTATAACTTGATATAGCTCGAATAGCATAACAGTTCTTATTATTGCCTAAAAAGAGAGGTGGAGGGTATATAAGATTCGGCCCGGCTGAACTTAGCACGCTCTTACATGGTTTCTATTTGAATCAAGGCTTGAAGTGGTCTATATTCCCTAGCTGACTTTCAACAAGTGTTATTCTGAGTGTCAGAACGCAAGTAGAACATCGTATTTATTGCACACATGAGTAACGAGCTTTTATACCCTATTATAGGGGAGTCTATAAAATCGAAGACCATTTTTCAAAAATGTCGAATTTTTCAAATGTTGTTCTTGTTGTCACAACTAGACATGAAAACAGACGAACGGATCGACTTAAAATGTCATGACAATCAAGAATATACACATATACAACAAGGGATCTTAGAGGAGTTTTTCGTGGTGTTACAAAGGCAATGACGAAATTAGTATGCCCCATCCCATGGTGGAGGGTATAAAAAAAATTTTAAAGTTTTGAAATTAAATTTTTGAATATTAATAATTTGTTATAACTTCTCTGCAGTGTATTGTAAAATTTTCATATTTTGTTTTAAGTACGTTTACATTGGCCACCTAATACGGATTTATGGCCTTTTCGAGATTTAAAAGCTAAATCCTGTGTTTTAGTTTTTTTTAGGTTTTACCATACAAAAATAAATCCCATTTTTCCAGGATTTATTTTTAAATCCCAAATAAACCCGATTTGATGGCTGAATAATCGCTAAAAGTACCAAAATATGCAACTGTTTTTAAGAATTGTGTATGGATGTGTGTGATTTGCACATCAATGTATACGCATGTACGCTTGTGTATGTCACTTAAATCCCCAAACACGCAGTGTAAACGGACAGTATTTTTTTTTTTTTTGGATTTGGTTAAATCCAGATCATAAAAATTTCCATGCAAACGTGCTATTATGTTAAGGTTTTATCTGAAATTTTAACGCCTTTCAAAATCCATTCCAAGTGGTCCGAATGTTTCCCACCGATGTATAGAACTTTTTTTCTTGGCATGTTGCTAAAATTCCCATATGGAGTTTAATGCTATCATAAAAGCGATCTACCGATAACTCCCACAGAAAGCAATCTCCTTCTTGAGATGCAAATAATCTCCAGCTATAAATTTTTTGATGGTATTGGCTAGACCAAACTTATTGCATTTTAACTGGTTTTACGTCTAAAATGTTATCAGACGCTCTCTCCCTATCGGTTTTTCTAATGGGGGAAAAAAGTAACAAATTATTTAAGGTTCAATAGCTGTGGACCCGAGTGAAAAAATAACTCATTGCTTATTTCTCCATATCTTTCTCTCGCTTTCATCCATTGCTTAGTTCATGCTCAAAATTAACGATGAACTATTTGAACTATACCACAATCCCAAAGAGAAAAATGTCCATACAACAATTGATTAATTAAAATGAAATCCGACACAATTTCTCCATGACCCTTGTAGCACCCCCCTCTCTATGGATTGCGCTCAATGGGGGGGTAAACGACCACAGTTGGCCCCAAATTATCTGTCGATTTCATACTCGTACCCATCCATCACATCGAGCTGTAACTGCAGCAGCAAGGGAAAAAAACACTCTAGCACATACAGCAAAGACCATGGATTGAATAATGCCCTTAGATAGACTCGCCTTTCGTTGTGATTGATTTATGCTGGTGAATGCATTTCCTTTCATTCATTGCTTCTCCGCTTCCTAAGGATAATACTGTTCTCAAGGAAAATATGACAAGAGCTGCTGAGATTCCAGTGCTTAAGCATTACCAAAAAAAAATAATAATAATAAAGAATAATGGGAATGGCAAACAGAAGGAGAGGAAGGTGAGGAAGAGATAAGACAATTGCGAAATGTCGAAGTATAAGAAAGAAATCTAAGAGTACTATCTTAGCGTCAACATCGTCATTATCCCCATCCTCATCCTCGTTCTTATCCTTGTCATGTGGCCCGCATAGTCATCAGCGGAAGCTGCTGCTGCTGGTGCTGGTGCTGCATATTGCTGGCAACTTGTCGAATCGCAGGGAAGAAGACTAAGAAGTGGTGAGGCGATGATATGATGTTTCTCTAACGCTGCACTTTAACTGATTTCGGTCGTTAGATCGCAGTAGCAGCAACACAAGGATAAAGCGAAGCAAGAAGAAGACCAGAGCTAACAGCAAATCTGAACAAGCAACCCAACAGTAGTAATGCTACCAATCAAGAAAAATTCATTGTCTTGGCTTGATAGCCTACAATCACACACTGACACTGACATACACACACGCACACCAACATGAATACACAGATTATTTACTTCGAACACCAGCAGAAGATGATGATGATTCACATGCAAAGCAAAGGAAACACGCAAAAACAAAAATCCAACGCAGGAAACCTTCCGTTAATTACACACCCTAGCCTAGCCAAGCCGCCCACCCACCCACATCCTTGGCGTTCCGGCAGACTGGGAAGCTGCAGCTGCTCGGCAGCATTTTCAAATTCCGCCATTTTGAATTGGAGCGAATGAACGATTATTCACTCGATTGAATTTCAAATTTAAATTTCAGCTTCTATTCTTTGATGGCCTTTGGTACGTTATTGCCATCGAAATGCTTGGAAACGCAAAAACCATGCTATACGCAGGATAAGCAGTAGCACAGGAAGAGCATGGCCAGCAGCAGCATCAGCAATGATTGAGGAAATATCATACAATAAGGTCACTTTGAGAAATCGTCTCAGTGCTCGGTCCGCAGAGATTTCTAAATTGGAATGACTACAAAATACCCGCATACAAATTGTATGAATTCAATTCGTTTTCCTTTCTTCCTAAGGGCTTTGCGATTCGCTTAATATTTCTTTCCTAAATTATTTGGCATAAACAAGTCTCAAATGAAATAGCCTTGGATCAAGTAAGGGATCTGGGGCCATTTCAATTATGTCCTGTTTGGCAACAGAGATCTCTCAAACAATTTAACGGCAACAAGGGCAAGGGAAACGACGAAAGTAAACATTAACAAGTATGAAGGCATTAAGTTCGGCCGGGCCGAACTTTGGATACCCAACACCTCGAGAATATACGAAAACCCCCATTTCGTCACAATCCGATGAAAATTGGATACTTATGCACCCAAATTCGGCACGGGCATTGAGTGGTCTTATAAATATAAGTCACTGTTGAATGTTGTGTTTGAAATTCCAACAAAATCGGGTAATAAATAAAGCTTTTATGAGCTTCAGACCCTTGACCGGCATATCGGTCTATATGACAGATATGTCTAAATACAGTCCTATTTTTACCATATTCGGGTCGGATGGCGGGTGGCCTAAAACTACCCACCGTTTCAAATTTCAGCGAAACTCTGCAATAAATAGAGCTTTTATGGGCTTCAGACCCTTTATCGGCAGATCGGTCTATATGGTAGCTATATCTAAATATAGTCCGATCTGAACCATATTTGGGTCAGATTTCGGGAAGCTTTAAACTACTCACTGTTTCAAATTTCAGTGAAATCGGATGAAAAATGAAGTTTTTATGGGCATTAGACCCTTTATCCGAAAATCGGTCTATATAGCAGCTATATCCAAATATGGTCCGATTTGACCCGTTTAGATGTGCTTTAATTGCACAACTTAACGGTACAACATGGATTATGACCTGCTTCCCAACTATGAAGTGACGCAGCGTACCCAACGACTCAGATGTACTAAGCCATGTCTGTGAATCCATCTGTCTCTCACTTTAACTGTAATCAGGGTATAGAATGTGCAGGCGATGAAATTTCCAACAAGGCCCAAGGACAACCATATATGGCATGAAGTTTCGATTATCGTTCTTCTAACCCAACTGTACAAGCAAGCTGATGAATAGTTCTTATCAGCGTACCGCCTCCGGTCTTAAATAGGTCAGCTGGCTCCTTATTACCATACGTTTAAAACTGTCAGCAGAGATCATGCGTAAAGAAAGGCCAAAGTCGGGCGCAGCTGGCTATATAATACCCTGCACCACCGAGAATATCTACTGCTTTTAATACATAGAACTTATGTCTAAATCTAGTCAGAATCGTGCAAGACTTTCTTACAATAGGGCCTATATTGTGGCTACTGCAGTCCTAAAATAGTATATCACCTAAAAGTAAATCTAGACCTTTTTTGAAAGTTTGAACACACATTAGGACATCAATTAAAACAGCTCATGTAAAATCGTGTAAAGATCGGAACCGATTTTGATGAAATTTTGGATACGTATTGGGACGCCATTTAAAATACCTCATGTGAAATTTTGTAAAGATCAACCGAAAATTGTGGCTACTAAAATCTTAAAACGCCATATCGGATGAAAGATGTACATGAAGCTCCGAACCGATTTAGATACAGTTTTACAGACGTATTATGACATCAAATAAACATCCTCATGCTAAGTTTTGTAAAAATCGGACCGAATTTCCAAAGTCCGTAAAAGTAGAAAATCGAAAAAAAAAAACAAGTAAAAAGGCGTTAAGTTCGGCCGGGCCGAACTTTGGATACCCACCACCACGGGTATATATGTAAACAAACTTTCGTCAAAATCCGGTGAAAAATGCATACCTTATGCTCCATAGCAGCTATATCGACATATTTTTCGATTTGGACCATATACTAATAAGTACAAGTCATTGTTCAATTGTGTATAACAAAAACCGATCTGAACCATATACGACACGGATGTCGAAAGTCACTGTGTCAAATTTCAGTGAAATCGGATAATAAATGCGCCTTTTATGGTGCCAAGACATTAAATCGGAAATCGGTCTATATGGCAGCTATATCCAAATCTGAACCGATCGGCGCCAAATTGAAGAAGCATGTCGAAAGGCCTTACACAACTCACTGTCCCAAATTTTGGCAAAATCGGTCAATAAATGGGCCTTTTGTGGCCCCAAAATACTAAATCGAGAGATCGGTCTATATTCAAATCTGGACTGATATTGGCCAAATTAGAAAAGGATGTCGAAGGGCCTTACACAACTCACTGTCCCGCTGTCGGCGACATCGGACAATAAATGGGCTGGAGCTTCAAAATCATCCCTGGAGCTACTGGACCGTGTACAGAGGAGAGCGATGGCGTTGATGGGGGACAGTGGGGTATCCAACTCTATTGCCTCCCTTCATCATCGTCGCAATGTGGGTTGTTTGGCGCTGTTCTATCGATACTTTCATGGTGTGTGTTCGTCTGATATCAGTCTTTTTATTCCTGATGTAAGGATGTATATCAGGGATACTAGACATTTCTGGAACTCACACTCGTTTGTAATTGATTGGCCAGTGGACCGCACAATGCATTATAGAGAGGATTCTTATTTCGCCTGAACCGTTCGTATGTGGAATCGACTTCCGGCTAATGTTTTTCCCACCCACTTTGACATCCAAGGATTTAAGACAAATGTCAATAAGCACTACATCATTGGAAAGAACCTTGGAAAAGACATCGAACCCTTTTTCAGCGATGATTTCACCAACCAAATGCTCAAGATGTTTGTGAGCAATTTACCCATTAAAAGCGCATTTCTTCTGGTATTGCAGCGCATTCTTAAGTCTCGACTATCGCAGGGATGATCCCTATAGTTGAATTGCGTATTACAAATTGATCCGAATTTAGGAAATGAAACATAGTCATAAATGATACATCTCATTCAAACCTTTAGTTTGCCATCGCATCCCATCTAGAAATCTGTTGGCCTTTTTCACCATCTATCTCATCTCGGATGGGAATGGAAATCCTCCTGATTGAATTCAATCAGTCCATTATGGTTGTCTTTGTGATACTTACCTTGGATCGTTTTTGCTCTTATTTTCATCGTATTAACACCAAATATAGCCCAAAATATAATAATAATCCTCTTCAGGTGAATGAATAACAGTTTGCTTTGTTTTCTCTCTCTCTCCCTCTCTCTTTTCTGTTTTTTCGTTTGCAGGCAATGTTGGTAAACAAATCAAAGGAGGATATTTGTTACGTTATAAAAGTAAGTACCCATTTACAATTTTATTCCCATCCAAAGGTAACAGGAACCATTCACCCACCGCTCCCAGCGTTGGGGAAGTGTAGGGTCGGTTGTCTATCACCACGGTGACATTGGTGGGAATCCGTGGGTTGTGGTGATGCAGTGCCATGGTGGTGACGGTGGTAACGTTGGCGGCGGTGGCGGTTTATTGCCACTAACACTCGAGCCATCTCATAAATTGCATTAAAAGCCAAAGTAGTAAACTTAAGTAAAAAAGTTAATAACAATAAAAGTAAATCATCTCACAAGCAGCCGTCGCAGCCACACAACTACGGCTACATCTACAGCTGAGATCCTCTCCACACTCGACTCACGGGGATTGGATTGTCTTGCAGTGTGACATAAAGAAAAATATCAGCAACGACAGCAACAGCAGCGGCAATGGCAATGGCGGCACCAGTAGTCAGCAACAATATGACACATTAAAGTGACACTACCAACTCAAAAATGCCACAGACACATGAAAGAGACAGTCTAACAACGCAACCCAACTCGTATACACTCACAGACAGACACATATACACGCAACCCAACTCGTAAACACCCAAAGACACACATACATGTATTCACGTTACCTACAAATGAGACAGCAGCAATACATAGCACACTGGTTTGAATTGTTGGAGATTGCTTCTCGATATTAAACCTGGATACTCAACATGAGTAAAGATGGGATTCTTGCCGGTAAATTCCCAATGCGTTGGTATTTATTGGGTATTCATAATTTTCCAGATATTTTTTTTGTATATAAAATTGACTTCCTGATCCCATTAAACCGGGCTAAAGCCCTGATCCTGCCTTGAAGTCTCGAGGCAATAAATTGTGCATTTTTCACTCGATTTCACTGAAATTTGAGTTTTGGCGGACCCGTTTCTATCCTTGCGCAATGAGGTGCAGATCGGACAATATATGGATATTAGGGTGATGACTTTTTTACAACCTCATATCTCTGTATCATTTTTTGATGAGATTTTTATTTAAGATTTGGTAAAATCTCATATTTAAATTGATTCGTAAAAAAAATCACAAAAATTTATTTTCAAAGTGGTTTGTGCGTTATCTTTTTAAATATTTCTACGGAATATGTGTTATTTTACTGTTGTATAGACAACATCATTCATTCGTGCAAAAGAAATAATTTTTGAGAAAAAAACAAAAAAGTCTTCTCCCTAATGAACAAAGACCTAAATTGACTTGCCGGGTAGAAACGTGGTGTCGGCAAATAATCCTTGTGGATTACTTATAAGGGTGATGACTTTCATTTAGCGAGTTTGGCAATTCTATACAAAACTTCACACAAATTAAATTTGAGATTCATCTCCCGTGTGCTTCGTTCTCCCATCGTATATGACGCTTTCTTGTAGTCTCTTCTCTTATTCCATTTGTGCTGTCTTGCGTAGTTTCACTGTTGTTCACTTTCGCCTTGAAAAGTCCATAACGTTCCTTGGCATGAAGGTCTAGCGGTACCATTCCTGCTATTACGTGGTTCGCATAAAACTAATCAGCTGTTGTGCCCTATGTCTGACATGGAGGCTATCTGGCCAATTCTCGTTACCATGGTCCGTAAATATGTCCGAATGTTTTGGGGTTTGGGGTGGTCCCCCTAGCACTTGGTCCGACAATTGGATATCAGATATGTTTTCTTATCCTAAATACCTTTCATTTGAGTCCCATATTGTCGTGATTGTTCTAAATATATGTTTGGTAGGTTTTGGGGGTGGGGCTGCCCGCTAGATACCCCATCCGAAAATTGTATACCTCATTTTTATTTTTAGGGAATTTAAGAGAGCACACAAAACTTCGCTCAAATCGCACCACCCATCTCCGAGATGTGGGGTTTCTGAAAATTAGGGTAAGGGGGAGGGTCCGCCCCCCCCCCCCCCCCCCCTTCAGATATCAAAAAATGTAGTAACCTACTTTCACCACGGGATAATTATGCACCATCTCTGAAAATTTCAAGAAAATTTCATAGAAATATGTGGGCAGTTTTATTATTTATATCCACTGCCATAGCATGGCGGGTTTATTTAGTTTGTCATTTCGTTTACAAAATGTCGAAATATAGACTTACGAGCCTATCTTTTCCTGATAGTCGAACAATTCTAAGACGATTGAAGGATTTCCCTATTTCGGCCTGTCCATCTATTATTATCATGGTATAGACTTTGCAAGTGCTAAGTTCGGCCGGGCCGAATCTTATATACCCTTCACCATGGATCGCATTTGTCGAGTTCTTTTCCCGGCATCTCTTCTTAGGCAAAAAAGGTTATAAGAAAAGATTTGCTCTGCTATTAGAGCGATATCAAGATATGGTCCAGTTTGGACCACAATTAAATTATATATTGGAGACCTGTGTAAAATGTCAGCCAATTCGAATAAGAATTGAGCCCTTTGGGGGCTCAAGGAGTAAAATATAGAGATCGATTTATATGGGAGCTGTACCAGGTTATAGATTGATTCAGACCATAATAAACGTGTATGTTGATGGTCATGAGAGAATCCGTCGGACAAAATTTCAGGCAAATCGGATAATAATTGCGACCTCTAGAGGCTCAAGAAGTCAAAATCACAGATCGGTTTATATGGCAGCTATATCAGGTTATGAACCGATTTGAACCTTATTTGACACATATATGAGGTTATTAACCAATTTGAACCATACTTGGCGCAGTTGTTTGGTGTCATGACAAAATACTTCGTGCAAAAATTCATTCAAATAGGTTAAGAATTGCGCCCTCTAGAGTCTCAAGAAGTCAAGACCCAAGATCGGTTTATATGGCAGCTATATCAGGTTATGAACCGATTTGAACCATACTTGGCAAAGTTGTTGGATATCATAACACAACAGGTCGTGCAAAATTTCATTCCAATCGGATAAGAATTGCGCACTCTAGAGGCTCAAGAAGTCAAGACCCAAGATCGGTTTATATGGCAGCTATATCAGGTTATGAACCGATTTGAACCAAATTTGGCACACGGATAAGAATTGCGCACTCTAGAGGTTCAAGAAGTCAAGACCCAAGATCGGTTTATATGGCAGCTATATCAGGTTATAAACCGATATGAACCATATTTAGCACAATTGTTGGATATCATAACAAAACACGTCGTGCAAAATTTCATTTTAATCGGATAAGAATTACGCACTCTAGAGGCTCAAGAAGTCAAGAAACAAGATCGGTTTATATGGCGGCTATATCAGGTTATGAACCGATTTGAACCATATTTGGCACAATTGTTGAATATCATAATAAAACACGTCGTGCAACATTTCATTCCAATTGGATAAGAATTGCGCTCTCTAGAGGCTCAAGTAATCAAGACCCAAGATCGGTTTATATGGCAGCTATATCAAAACATGGACCGATATGGCCCATTTACAATACCAACCGACCTACACTAATAAGAAGTATTTGTGCAAAGTTTCAAGCGGCTAGCTTTACTCCTTCGGAAGTTAGCGTGCTTTCGACAGACAAACGGGCGGACGGACGGACGGACAGACGGACGGACATGGCTAGATCGACATAAAATGTCGCGATGACCAAGAATATATATACTTTATGGGGTCTCAGACGAATATTTCGAGTAGTTACAAACAGAATGACGAAATTAGTATACCCCCCATCCTATGGTGGAGGATATAAAAAGAAAATGTTGCACTCATACCACTTTCCTCCTTGAGTTGGATAAGAACTAAAAGGGGCCCAATCTGTTGCCATATAGATTTAGGATCTAGGATCTTCCATTCAAATGATGGGGATTTATTGCCCAATTTTTAATTTTTCTTTGCTCATTAAAAATGAGTAAACGTACCACTGCCATCCATTGTGGAAGCGCATTTATAAGAGACTCAGCAAGTCAAACTACGGCTAACTATTGTACATTGGCACCCTCCCCCGCCTCCCTAAAGAAACATTGAATTTCATTACTCGTCTCCTTAAACTCAGTTTGCACCTCTACCACCAACAACCGGAAGATCGTCTCCTGCAAAATCTCTAGAAACTCATCCTCATGCTGTTTGGTACTGTTGCTCCTGTTAGTTATACAAACCTCATATGTGTGTGTGTGTGTTTGTGCATGTGCAAATAGAAATGGTGGCATTTATGTAGAGGCTAGTATGTAAAAATGTGTACAAAAGTTATACGAGTACACAGAAAATCGGAGTGAGTAGTAGTAACAATAACATCAGCAGCAGCAGCAGCAGCAACGGCAATAGCAACAATGTCAACGACACATTGTTATAATGTGCCAAATCAGCACAAGTGCAATTCACACTTGTATGACACAGCAAAGTTTCCGAATAACAGTGAATATATTCGGTTCAAGCCCATTTTGAATGAATGAATGAAAGCTGCGATAATGAAATCATTTGGGTGGAATGGGCAAGGATGTAGCGAAAGGACGGACGGACTGTGTGGAAAATAGGGGCTTGAAATTACACTAGGTTAGATTAGGTTTAAGTGGCAGTCTGCCATCAGTCTCACTTAGACGTTTTCGTCCATTGTAATACCACAGGAACAGAAGAAGCAAGATGCCTTCTAGTTCCTAGCATACTTGGGAATGTTCACATCCGCTAAATCAGACAAGTTCTCAAAAAATGAGAACCTAAAGAGGAACTCCTTCTGACTGCTAGCGCGGGACACACACACACAGAATGTGTTCTATAGTTTCTTGTTCTTCGATGTCCTCACAGCTACTGCAAAAGTCTGTTAGCATGTTTTGCGATTAGACAGTGACTTGTTATGATGGACACAATGACTAAGACGTATGTTCTAGCCAATGACAGCAAAGCCGTAGACCTTTTCAATTCTACATTAGGCCACATAGCTTGAAATGCTTACAGACCCCTCTTTGTGACAATCTATCATTCGTTGCATTTTGGGCCTGGTCCTGAAAACTAGAGGCTTACCTACAGATTCCAGTATATCGGGAATGTGTAGGGTAGTTCCTAGTCTCGCAAGCTCATCCGCTTTACAATTCCCTGGGATATCTTTGTGGCCCGGCACCCAAAACAGGTGAATTTTGAACTGTTCGGCCATCTCATTGAGAGATCTGCGACAGTCGAGGGCGGTTTTTGTATTCAGAAATACGTTCTCCAGGGATTTTATGGCTGCCTGGCTGTCTGAGAAGATATTTATGTCAATCTTCGTAATGACATTATATCTTAGCCATCCCACTACTTCCTTAATTGCAAGGATCTCTGCTTGATACACACTGCTGTGGTACACCTGGTCATTTAGTTTGAAACCTTCCGTATAGAAGTCCATGTAACTTCTGTTATCGGGGATATCGTAGTTCCAATCGGTTCCATCAGGAATAGCGGTACAGTAATTTTTATCAAACAGCGGCTCAGGTACGGTGTAAGCCACACTGTCTGGAACATCGGATATTGTATCAAGGATAACACAGTGTCCGTAGCCGGACACGGCACCGTCGCTGCCATTTGGGTAGCCACAATGTCCAGAGGCATAAGATGTATCACTAAATGCAGTGCATCAGATGGTGTCGTCCCCAGTGCGGCTGTGAAGCACAAACAAGCCATCCTTTGGATCCGGTTAAGTGTTGAGCAGTAGGTGCACTTTTGAAGCGCCGTCCACCAGACCACAACACCATATAGCATTATAGGTCTGACAACTGCAGTATATACCCAATGCATAACACACGATCTAAACCCCCAAACTTAGCCAATGGCTCTCTTGCAGGTGTATAGGGCAAGAGTGGCCTTTCTTGCCTATTCCAAAATGTTGAATTTGAAGTTCAATTTCCAGTCCAGCAAAACACCCAAGTATTTTGCGCTTTCTGTAAATGGAACATTCTCTCCAGCCAAGGAGACAGGTTCCACTGTAGGCAACTTGCATCTCCTGCTGAAAAGAACTACTTCTGTCTACACGGATTTATACCTAAACCACTTTCGGTAGCCCACTTAGCTGTTGCACGTAGAGCTTACTGAAGTATATCTCTTAGATTGCTGGGAAACTTTCCCTAACCGCAATTGCTACCTCATCAGCATACGCCATCACTTTTACGCCTTTTTTTCCAGAGACAAAAATATTGGGTTGCCCAAAAAGTAATTGCGGATTTTTAAAAGAAAGTAAATGCATTTTTAATAAAACTTAGAATAAACTTTAATCAAATATACTTTTTTTACACTTTTTTTCTAAAGCAAACTAAAAATAACAGCTGATAACTGACAGAAGAAAGAATGCAATTACAGAGTCACAAGCTGTGAAAAAATTGTCAACGCCGTTTATATGAAAAATCCGCAATTACTTTTTGGGCAACCCAATATATTGTTAATGGCTTTATTCCAAAGTAGAGGAGATAGTACACCTCCTAGAGGTGTTCCTCTGCTGACCCATCTTTTAAGATCCACAGATCCCAAGCCTGCCGCAATGCATCTTTTAGTAAGTAAATTATTAATAAACTTTCTTACGGTAGAGTTGATGCCTGGCAACTCCAACTCCGTCAAGATTGATGTCGGTTTTACATTATTGAAAGCATCTTGTACCTAGGAGCCTTTCTCAGCTCGCCCTTATATTTTCTTAGCTCAACCTTACAGACGTCGAATCCGTTACTTTTTGGGCAACCTAATATATGTAAATCTGAACCGATTTCGACCAAACTTATCAAATATTGTGGTAGTCGTTGAGGAAAGCGTAGTGCGAAATTTTGGCAAGATTGGTCGGTAAATGCGCTTGCAGTGGCTCTAGGAGTGAAAATCGGGCGATATATATATATAGCCCGATTTAGATTTAGATATAGAGCTATATCTAAATCTGAACCGATTTCCACGGAATTCATCTGTAATGTCGAGAGTAAAGAGTAAATCCTTTCTGCCAAATTTCGAGAGAATCGGTTAACAAATGACTATGTTATTGCATTATTATTGCAAATCGGACGTATATTCGTATATATGGGAGCTAAGTCTCTACCGATTTCTTCCAATTTCTACAGGTTTCGTCTCTAAGCCGAAAAACATGTCTGTACCCAAAATTTAGTATCGATCGGGTGAAAACTGCGACCTGAACTTTGTACACAAATTAACATGGATAGACGGACGGACAGACAGACAGACGGACATAACTAAATCGAATCAGAAAGCGATTCTAAGTCGATCGGTATATTTATCAAAGGGTCTATCTTTCTTTCTTCTGGGTGTTACAAACAAATGCACTAAGTTATATTACCATGTACCACAATAGTGGTGTAGGGTATAAAAATATATATTTTAATGCCATACATTTTAAGAAAACTTTTTTATACCCACCACGGTAGGATAGGGGGTATATTCATTTACTCATTCTGTTTGTAACACCTGTGAGACCCCATAAAGTATATATACTCTTCATCGTCATGCCATTTTAAGTCGATCTAGCTATGTCCGTCCGTCTGTCTGTCGAAAGCACGCTAACTTTCGAAGGAGTAAAGGCAGCCGCTTGAAATTTTGCACAAATACTTATTATTAGTGTTGGTCAGTTGGGATTGTAAATGGGACAAATAGGTCCATGTTTTGATATAGCTGTCACATAAACCGATCTGGGGTCTTGACTTCTTTAGCCTCCAGAGGGGGCAATTCTCATCCGATTTGACTGAAATTTGGCATGAGGTGTTTTATTATGACTGATACAGCTGTCATGTAAACCGATCTGGGCCTCTAGAGGGCGCAATTATCATCCGATTTGGCAGATATTTTGTACAACGGCTTTTCTCATCACCTTCAACATACGTGTCTAATATGGGCTGAATCGATCAATAGCTTGATACAGCTCCCATATAAACCTATCTCCCGATTTTGCTTCTTGAGCCCCTACAAGGCGCATAACAGTTCTTATTCAATATTCTTTGTTTGCCTACCAAGAGATACCGCGCATAGAACTCGACAAATGCGATCCATGGTGGAGGGTATATAAGATTCGGGCCGGCCGAACTTAGCACGCTCTTACTTGTTTACTTGTTCATTTATGATAAGTTATCATTATATACTTGAACTAAGTCAGTTAAACGATTTCCGATAAATTGCCTCATTGAGTTGACAACCGATTTAATTTTTCACCTTGTCATATATGCATATTGCAAAATCGTTTATTAATAATGCAAATTCCTTTATAGGACCGATATTAGCGAAATTTTTAATTGAATATACAAATTTCTTAATTAAACCAAGATTTATGTTTTTCTATGTTATTGTATTTAATTGAAAACTTTTTCAATCATTTTTTCAAAAAACTGTGATCGATATTATCATTTTCGTAATTAAAAAAATAATTGGATCAAATAACTGCGTGATTGAAACCCATTTCCATTTTATTCTGTGTAAGAGCAATCAGATTATAATAATGTTTAGTTATTGGAATGGATATATCTTTATACCCACCACCGAAGAATGGGGGGTACATTCATTTTGTCATTCCGCTTGCAATACATCGAAATATCCATTTCCGACCCTATGAAGTATATTTATATATTCTTGATCAGCGTAAAAATCTAAGACGATCTAGCCATGTCCGTCCGTCTGTCTGTTGAAATCACGCTGCGGTCTTTAAAAATAGAGATATTGAGCTGAAACTTTGCACAGATTATTTTCTTGTTCATAAGCAGGTTAAGTTCGAAGATGGGCTATATCGGACTATATCTTGATATAGCTGCCATATAGATCGATCCTCCGATTTAGGGTCTTATGCCCTTAAAGGCCACATTTATTATCCGATTTTGCTGAAATTTGGGACAGTGGGTTGTGTTAGGCCCTTCGGCATCCTTCTACAATTTGGCTGAGATCGGTCCAGATTTGGATATAGCTGCCATATAGACCGATACGTCAATTTAGGGTCTTGGGCCCATAAAAGTCACATTCGTTTTCCGATTTTTCTGAAATTTGGGATAGTGAGTTGTGTTAGGCCCTTCGACATTTTTCTTCAATTTGGCACTGATCGGTCCAGACTTGGACATAGCTGTCATATAGACCGATCTCTCGATTTAAAGTCTTGGCCTCATAAAAGGCGCATTTATTATCCGATTCTACTAAAATTTGACACAGTGACTTATATTAGGCTTTTCGACATCCTTGTCGTATATGGTTCAGATCGGTTTATTTTTAGTTTTAGCTACTAAAAAGACCATCATTTTGTTATACACAATTGAGTAATGACTTGTACTTATTAGTATTTGGTCAAAATCGGAACATATTTCGATATAGCTGCTATGGGGCATAGGGTATGCATTTTTCGCCGGATTTTGACGAAAGGTGGTTTACATTTATACCTGAGGTGGTGGGTATCCTAAGAACTTAACGCCTTTTTACTTGTTTTTCATAAGGCTTTGTGTTTCCCTTTTCCTCGACAACACTAACTACCATCTACGAACTGACTACAAAGAGCCTCCCCCTTTAATCACTTTAAACCTGATTGTACTTCAACCCATCCGATTGTCAAACTTAATAGCCAAATGCTTTTACCGTCCAGGGCAGCGTCGAAGAAGGGAAGTGTATTTTCTTTTGGGTGTAAAATTTCAAAATTACCATGAACAAAATGAACGTTATGCAAAAGAACGTTCATCATTACAATCTTCATACCCGAAAAGCCCATATTGACTTCCTTCGCACAAATTGACAGATTATCCCTCTATCACACTGGTCGTGAGAGAAATGAAGAAGGCACATAATCTTCAGCCGAAATTTTTCGTAAAAGCTTCCGTTTCCGGTTAATTGACTCTAATGACCACTTTGGCGAATTTGTCAATTTTGGCGCTGTCGTTGGCATTGCCACCCACCATCGCCGCCGCTCCGTCACTCCTTCTTCACATCATTTGCAGTGAAATGTCATATTGAATGCTTCTCCAAAAAAATCCCGTAAGTCAGGCGATAAAACAAAACACTCGAATCACGGTTCCTTGCCGAGGCGCCATCCAATGAGTAAGCAAAGCTGGCTAGTAGGAGGGGCGGGGGAGGGAGGGGGCAAAAAAGCCCAATGGCACACGCATCCGCAGCACCAGGCGGCAGCCGGGAGTAATCCATGTTTACTGCCACTAAAAAGTGTTTGACAGTTTGGACCCATGAGATTGCGGGTATTGCCCTATGTTGTGCCACCATGACTTACAAACGTTGTGTCTGCGTCGTTGTGGACGAATGGATGAAAATGGTTGTTGGAACTACAGCCTGTGGTTGGGAAAATATGACAAGTAACGATGGCAGCGATGACGAAGACAACCATGAGGATGATGTTGATGGTGATGATGATGCCAAGGATAACGATCATAATGATGACAATGACGGCAGTCATAAAGGTCATGGCATGGGTATGGCCAACAAAACAAGGCAAGGCGAGACCACAGACACCATTATCACACAAAATGCTCCACAACGAATGATGCTGTGGAATTTTACAGTTGTCACATTAAAATTTTATAAAACAACGACAATGACAGTGCCAATGCCAATTCTCTCACTCCCCTCTTCCAACTCCCCACTCGATCAAACGCATTTTCCGAGACATCCAGTTCTATCTACATAGACGGAAAACTTGTTCCGTCTCCAATACACAGGCACACATGAATGTATGTTATGACTAGCTGGGTGGATGGATATGTGTCTGCTTGTGAGTGACATGGGCTTTTGGGGTCTGGACTTTTCATTTTTATTTGCTGATGGCATAGAATGTTTCCGCTCCATCCATCCATCGATAAAAATGACAGGAACCAAAGCTTCATGTCGAAGTTGTTTGTTTATGGCTGCGTATTATAAAATATTAAAAACACAAGAGTCCAACACACACACACACACACATACACACACATACACACACATGTACACAAACGATAAGGTATAGGATATGTGTTCAATTCTGACTGTTGATTGTATGTATGTGCGATGTTTGGCCTCTGGGATGCCGTTTCGGTTCCTGGCTTAATGATAAAACAGATGGTGCACCACACTAATAATAAAAAAAACAAAACAATGGCTTTGTTGAGGCAAGCAGTTGTCCCAATCGACGCAACAATGGAGAAACTATTGAGGCAGCGCTGACAGCAGCTACCACTTTTCACAAATCACAACGTTTTCACAGCCATCAAAATGAGACCGTTAATAAATAATGGTCATTTCGATTGAGTTTATGTTACAACGATAACTTACAAGAAATTCTGCCTCTTTCTCCCTCCCTGAGAGGCTGGCTGCTCATGGATGAAAAGACCTTTTGGAATAGAAATAAAAATAAATAAATGACATCTGAAAGTCACACAACTACCAATTTTAGGCCATCACGAGCATAGCCGCCATCATCGTCATCTCTATCCTCATTGTCAACTGAGGGGGGGGGGGGGGTGGTGGCAGTGAAAGGTTGCCCAAAAACAATAGAATTTGCTCATAACCATTTCACTGAGGTTGTTCACGTTCATGTTCAAAGCAAAGTACTTGGCTAGTCAAGGACATAAAGTGATTTGTAAAAATGATGCCGCCTGAAGGGTTCTCTGGTCTGTCAATTTCCATTTCACATGGACATAGAAAATCCATTGAAGGAATTTTTCATAAAATACCAAAATTATTTCTTAGATGACAATCAACCTTGAGCACTGTCGAATGTCGGTATGTGAAAATAGTAGTTGCCTGGAGAAAAGAAAGAAGCATTTGCCAAAGAATAGAATCTCGCACAATGGACTGAAGTCTTAAGGTTTATATAAATGCACTCTTAAAGAATATGGCCCATCCTTGTCATAACTTATTCGGGTAGAGTAACTACAGTTGCTTTAAACAATAAATAAAACCGCATTAAGTTCAGCCGGGCCGAACTTTGATTACCCACCAACCCTCGGATATACATATTAACCTCCTTACATCAAGTTTGGCCTGATCTAAACTCGTCAGATACGTCGAGAGGTCTATCACAATTCAATGTCTTAGACCATTGGACGAGTGATTAGTCTGTATGGTAGCTATATACAGGGTGGCTGATGAATATTGCTACAATGATGAATATTGCTACATTTTTTTTTCGGTGTATGGAATACATTTTTCTTTTATTCATGTTAAATTAAATTATTAAATTAATTATTAAATTATTATTAATTAAATTAATTAATTAATTAATTAAATTAATTATTAAATTATTATTATTAAATAGAAAAAAAGTTATTACATTTTTTTTTGGTAGCGGCTTTCATCAGCCACCCTGTACAAATATGGTCCGTTCAATAAAAATTATTTTTTTAATTCAATCTTAAAATTTTTTATGTATAAAATGTGATTGCAAATGTAATCTTCTTTAATCAAACAAACAAACGGCCAAGACCACAAAATTTTTTTGTCACTAAATTCGTTCGCCTATTCATTGAAAACAGCTAATTTTATGGAGGGAAAACAGCTGAGTTGGCGAACGAAACAAGTGACGAAAACAAGGAAAAAGGCGTTAAGTTTGGCTGGGCCGAACTTTGGATACCCACTACCTCGGGTATATATGTAAACGCCCTTTCGTCATAATCCGGCGAAAAATGCATACTTTATGACCCCATAGCAGCTATATCGGACTATCGCCGATTTGGACCAAATGCAGCGCGGACATTGAGTGGTCTAATAGGCACAAATCATTGTTCAATTATGTAGAACAAAATATTGGTCTTTTTGGTAGATATATTCAAATATGGACCGATCTCTACCATATACGACAAGTATGTCGAAAATGCTTACATAAATCACTGTGTCAAACTTCAGCGAAATCGGTATATAAATACGCCTTTTATGGGTCCAAGACTTTAAATCGAGAGATCGGTCTATATGGCAGTTATATCCAAATCTGAACCGATATAGGTCAAATTTAAGAGGAATGTCGAAGAGCCTATCACACCTCACTGTCCCAAATTTCGGCGAAATCGGACAATAAATGTGCCTTGTATGGGCGCAAGACCTTTAATCAAGAGATGGGTCTATATGGCAGCTATATTCAAATCTGGACCGATCTGAGCCAAATTAGTGAAATATTTCAAAGATCCTAACCTAACACACTGTCCTAAATTTCGGCGACATCGGACAATAAATGCGCCCTTTATGGACCGAAAACCTTAAATCAAGAGATCGGTCTATATGGCAGCTATATGCAAATCTGAACCGATCGGGGTTCAGATTTACATATACCGAAGGGCCTAACACAACTTATCGTTTCAAATTTCGTCGAAATCGGACAATTAATGCGCCTTTTATCGCCAAAGACCTTAAATAGAGAGATCGGTCTTAACTCTTTAGTTTTTATACTCACAACCATAGGATGGGGGTATACTAATCTAGTCATTCCGTTTGTAACAGCTCGAAATAATCGTCCTCATATAGTATATAATTCTTGATCGTCTCGACGTTCTGAGATAGAGGTCGAACGCGTAAAGCTAACTGCTTGAAATTTGGCACAGATATTTAATATTGATGTAGGTCGTTGGGGATTGCAAATGGGCCATATCGATCCAGATTTAGATATAGCTCCCATATAAACCGATGCCGCAATTTTTGTTCAATTTGGCTGAAATTTTTGCATGTAGTGTTCTGCTATGACTTCCAAGAACTGTGCGAAGTAACCAAATTTTAATACCATATTCGTTTTCTAGTCTCCAATACCTTTCATTTGATACTTTATGTGGCCATTGGATCACTTTCGGATATGGGTGGCGTTTTTGGGGAAAGGGAGGGTCCGCTTCCACCCGATATCTAAAAATTATGTAGCCAATTTTTCCTTCCAGACAAACATACACAATCTATGAAAATTTTAAGATAATCTGTTCAACCAAGTATCATATAGTTATAATAGGCCTAATGGCGTCTTTGAAGGGTGGCCTCCTATACTTCAATCTGAACTGATCTGAAATCTACTCACGAATACCTTCCATTGAAGCCCCATATTGAAATTAACGACCAATATGTCTGATGGGGGGAGCTTTGGGGTTGGGGCGGCCCGATGGGTACTTAGACTCAAATTTCATACCATATTCGTATACTTTTTTCCAATAGCTTTCATTTGATGCCCATATTGTCCCGATCGATCCACTTTTTATTTTGGGTGGTATTTTCGAATAACGGGGAAAGGTCCGCCCCCTTCCGAAATCTAAAAATTATAAAGCCTATTTCTCCTTCCTGACCATATTCGCAATCTACTCCCAAATACCTTTCATTTGAGTCCCATATTGTCACTCCAGAATACCTTCGGTCCACTTTTATTTTTGGGTAGTACTTTTGGGGTAAGGGGGAGGGTCCGCCCCCCCCCTTCCGACATCAAAAAATTATATAGCCTATGTTTCCTTCCAGACCAACTTACACAATCTGTGAAAATTTCAAGGTAATCGGTTCAGTCGTTTTTGGGTCTATGCGGAACAAACAAATAAACCGACAAACAAACCAACCAACACAAATTGAATTTTATATATAAGAAAGCTGCTATGAGTTCATAAATGAAGCATTTTTCACTGCATTATGACGAGAGGTTTGGTTGGTATCGAAAGTTCGGCCCGGCCGAACTAAATACCTTTTTATTGATTTTTTTATCCCTTGTTTAAGATATTCTTTAAACTATTTTGTTTTCTTTTGTATGTTTGCAGAACAACTTCTCTGGAATCGATGGGCTGAAGAGTGGGTGGTGCTTTACGATGACTCGACGATGGCCTGGTTTACAGAACCGGGACGCTCATCGCCTGCGGGAAAAATCCTTGTCAAAGAAGCGCCCGAAATGTTGGCCATAGCACACTGGACTGGACAAATACCCAGGCGTCCTCCACTACCCGATGGTTGTAGTGTCTCACAGCTAATAGCCTTGGGCTCGAGAAGAAAGCGATCCAAGGTCTATTGGATGCTGGCCAAGTCAGAGCAGGAAGTTAGGTATGCTGATGAAGCAGCGCCATTGTCTGTTGTCTACCATTAAAACTTTTTCTTTTTTTGTCTGCTCTCCTTCCGCTGGACACAGTGAATGGATCGATGCCATTACAAAAACAGTGAGTACTAATGTTGTGTTCGTTCAATACGTAGAAGTAGAAGTGTGTGTATAAGTGTGTGTGTGTGTGTGTGTGTGTATTATGGTAAACTATCATGAAGCAAACTACGGTGGCTGGAGAATTAGCGAAAGGTTTTGGCGGATGGAGAATGGCGCCCCTGCTCAACACCAAGCTTTAGTGTTTGTCGTCCACAGTAAGCCGTCCGTGCTGCTCATCCTTCACCCTGCTGTCCCTCTCGCCCGCTGGGACATTATTGCAAATACCACAATTCATTCAATGCACGGATGAATGGAAAGCGATGATAAAAAACAATAAAAACAGACAACAAGAACAACAGCCGCAACGGCAATGGCAACAAGCATCGAACAATGAAATGAAAGCGAGGCGAATGAATAAAAAACAATACAGTTCCATAAAATAAGAAAACAATCTAATTACGTTAGTTAGCCTGCCTGCCTGCTTTTCTGTCTTCCTGGCTGCTAGCTTGTTGGCTGGGCATGCTGGCGGGCTGATTGTCGGTCGGCTGAGTTAGCTTATTTGGTTTGGTTCGATGTCGGAAGTTGGCGTTGATGTCACTTTTATTATCACCCATCGTATTCTATTCCCATACTTTGATCCGACAGTCATATGTGTTCGGTGGTACTATTGTGAATTCGCATGAGTATGCGTGTGTTTGAGTGCCCTTGTGTTTGTTTGTTTGTTTGTTTGTTCGTTAATGTGTGTGCGCATTTATTATAATCTATTTTAAATCTCTTTCACAGTTGCCACCCCCTCCCCAGATTGAATTGGTCGTGGACAAACCCCATTTAATGAATGTCTTACGCAGACCATTGGTACGCATACGACGTAAGTGTAAATGTTAACGTCATCTATTTTATGCTTTAACTCTAACCATACTCCTATCGACCACCAACTCATATATTTGCCACTGCCTAGGTTAAGGCTAGTTGTGCATTGTCTTTGATATAGTCGCCATTAAGCTTTTCAATGATACTTTTGCTATATGCAGCATCCACCTCCTCTGCCCACCATCTCCACCCCAATCAGCTATCTCTGGGCTGTCTCAACCATGTTCAAGGCTCTTGTTACATTTTAATTAGAAATTGATTCATTTACAATGCCCTGTATGAGCTGCGAACATTTTTCCTCCTCGTCTGTCTTGGAAATGCTGGTGAAAGTTTGTTGGCTCGAATAGAAATGTCTTCATAGATATTCTCGACGAACTTTGTTGAAACTTGCTTTGCCCTAACCAGAAATCCGTTTTAAAGATTTTATATAAGAATGATTTGTCATTGAAATATTGTAATACCAACATCAGAATGTGCAGTCGCCCTATTAATTCAAGGATTTGCAATCTGTTGTAGAGCAAATAAGAGCTAAGTTCGGACGGGACGAATCTTATATACCCTCCACATGGTCGCATCTGTCGAGTTCTTTGCGCAGTATCTGTTTTTAGGCAAACAAAGAATAGGGACGGAGGAGCAGCTACATCAAGTTATAGTCCGATTCGGGGCTCAAGAAGCGAAATCGGGAGATCGGTTTATGTGGGAGCTGTATCAAGCTATAGATCGGTTCTGAACATATTGCAAACGTGTGTTGAAGGCCATGGGAGGAGCCGTTGTACAAAATTTGTGCCAAATCGGATGAGAATTGCGCCCTCTAAAGGCTCAAGAAGTCAAGACCCAAGATCGGTTTATATGGCGGCTATATCAGGTTACAGACCGATTTGAACCATACTTAGCACAGTTGTTGGAAATGATATCATGTTCAAATCGAACGAGAATTGCGCCCTCTAGAGGCTCAAGAAGTCAAGACCCAAGATCGGTGTATATGGCAGCTATATCAGGTTATCGACCAATGTAAACCATACTTAGCGCAGTTATTGGAAGTGATATCAAAACACAAACATGTGCGAAATTTCACTCAAATCGTACGAGAATTGCGCCCTCTAGAGGCTCAAGAAGTCAAGACCCAAGATCGGTTTATATGGCAGCTATATCAAAACATGGACCGATTTGGCCCATTTACAATACCAACCGACCTACACTAATAAGAAGTATTTGTGCAAAATTTCAAGCGGCTAGCTCTACTCCTTAAAAAGTTAGCGTGCTTTCGACAGACAAACGGACAGACGGACGGACATGGCTAGGCAAGAAGTCAAGACCCAAGATCGGTTTATATGGCAGCTATATCAAAACATGGACCGATTTGGCCCATTTACAATACCAACCGACCTACACTAATAAGAAGTATTTGTGCAAAATTTCAAGCGGCTAGCTCTACTCCTTAAAAAGTTAGCGTGCTTTCGACAGACAAACGGACAGACGGACGGACATGGCTAGTTCGACTTAAAATGTCACGACGATCAAGAATATATATACTTTATGGGGTCTTAGACGCATATTTCGAGGTGTTACAAACAGAATGACGAAATTAGTATACCCCCATCCTATGGTGGAGGGTATAAAAACATTAAGCGCAAAATTTGAGTGTTGCAAATTCCATTGCACCCATGAAAATTCCATTAAGGAAAAGGGGCGAACTATATCTATGAATTACGTCCGACTCAAGTTTAGCTCAATGCTAAAGGACCTCCTCGAGAAATTTTTACATGGCATAGTACCTAAAAAATGTCGCCATAATTAAGAGGCAATAGGTTAGGTTAAGTTTAAGTGGCAGTCTGCCATCAGACTCACTACAGACTCGTCCATTGTGATACCACAAGAACAGAAGAAGGAAGATGCCTTCTAGTTCCTACCGTTGAACCATCCAGATCGCATTAAAAAGCCTAATAACTTGCGAATGTTCGCATCCGCTAAATCAGACAGGTTCTCAAAGAAATGAGAACCTAAAGTGGAACTCCTTTTAACTGCTAGTGTGGGACACACAGACAGAAGGTGTTCTATAGTCTCTTCTTTTTCGATGGCCTCATAACTTCTGCAAAAGTCGTTGCTGGCACCCTTCAGTTTGTCAGCATGTTTTGCGATTAGACAGTGACTTGTCATGACGGACACAATGACTGAGACGTCTATTCTAGCCAATGAAAGCAAAACAGTAGACCTCTCCAAGTTTAGATTAGACCACATAGTTTTGGAATGCTCACTGCTCCCTCTTTGCACTTCGGGCCTGCCCCCTCATCTACCGTTCGTTGCATTTCGGGCCTGGTCCTGAAAACTTAGCTTACATGTCGCTAGAGGCATACCTACAGATTCAAGTATACCGGGAATGTGTAGGGTAGTTCCTAGTCTCGCAAGCTCATCCGCTTTACAATTCCCTGGGATATCTCTGTGGCCCGGCACCCAAAACAGGTGAATTTTGAACTGTTCAGCTACCGTCAATTTTGAACTGTTCAGCTACAGGTTCTTGTGTTCAGAAATAAGTTCTCCCGGGATCTTATGGCTGCCTGGCAGTCTGAGAAGATATTTATGTCAATCTTCGTAATGACATTATATCCTTAATTGCAAGGATCTCTGCTTGATACACACTGCAGTGGTCGGGTAACCTTTTCGAAATGACCAGTTCTAGATCTTAAGAGTACACCCAAAGTCCAGCTGGTCGTTTAATTTGGAACCATTCGTATAGAAGTCTATGTAACTTCTGTTACCAGGGTTATCGTAGTTCCAATCGGTTCCATCAGGAACAGTGGTACAGTAATTTTTATCAAACAGCGGCTCAGTTAGGGTGTAATCTACACTGACTGCAACATCGGATATTGTATCAAGGATAACACAGTGTCCATAGCCGCCACATGACCAATGAGAAAGCTCCCTTAACCTCAGGGCAGTGGTCGCTGCAATTTGGGTAGCCACAATGTCCAGAGGCATAAGATGTAGCATTAAAGGCAGTGCATCAGATGGTGTCGTCCTCAGTGCGGCTGTGATGCACAAACAAGGATCGGGTTAAGTATTGAGCAGTAGGTTGACTTTTGAAGCGCCGTCCACCAGACCACAACACCATATAGCATTATAGGTCTGACAACTGCAGTATATACGCAATGTATGACTGTCTAAACAGCCAGGTGTATAGGGCAAGAGTGGCCTTTCTTGCCTTTTCCAAAATGTTCAATTTCCAGTCCAGCAAAACACACAGGTATTTTCCGCTTTCTGTAAATGGAACATTCTCTCCACCCAAGGATACAGGTTCCACTGTAGGCAACTTGTATCTCCTGTTGAAAAGAACTACTTCTGCCTTGCACTGATTTACACCTAGCCCACTTTAGGTAGCCCACTTAGCTGTTGCATATAGAGCTTCCTGAAGTATATCACTTAGAGTGCTGGGAAACTTTCCCCTAACCGCAATTGGCACGTCATCAGTATACTCCGTCATTTTTACGCCTTTTTCTTCTAGACACAATAATATATTGTTAATGGCTATATTCCAAAGTAAAGGAGACAGCACACCTCCTAGAGGTGTTCCTCTGCTCATCCATTTTTTTAGATCCACATCCCAAGGCTGCCGTCATGCATCTTTTAGTAAGTAAGTTATTAATAAACTTTCTTACTGTAGAGTTGATGCCTAGCAACTCCTACTCCTTCATGATTGATGTCGGTTTTACATTGTTGAAAGTACCTTCAATGCCAAGAAATACTACCATTGTATATTCCTTGACAGCGAGAGAGCCCTCTATGTAGTCGTCTAGGTCGTGAAGGTCGTCTTTGCCCTAAGATATGTTTCTATCAACCTCTCAAGAGTCTTCAGCATAAAGGATGACAGACTAAAAGGACGAAAATCTTCCGCGTTCGTGTGGTAGGGTTTTCCTGATTTCGGAATGAAAATGACCTTCGTGTCCCTCCATCCCACAGGTATATATGACCTTCTGATACAGGCAGAGTATATCTCTCTAAGCCAGGGAACCAGTCTATCCGACATAGCTTGTAATTCAACCGGTGAAACATCATCAGTGTCTGGCGACTTAAAGAGTCGAAACTTCTTATCGCTCAAAGGATATCGGCCTAATTTTAAGGAATTTTATATTTAAAATAGTCTAAAGACGTTAAATTGCCAATTTACCGGCCCTGAACGTGAAATAAAATGTTCCCCGAACTCGCCTCTCAATAAGCCCACTGTTACGCGTGCTGGGTGGCATGTGGCACCGTCTTGTTGAAACCACATGTCATGCAAGTCAAGCTCTTGCATTTTGGGTAAAAAAAGTTGATATCATCTCACGGTATTGCTCATCATTCACAGTTACTTTCCGATTCGCATCATCTTTGAAGAAGTACGGTCCAATGATGCCACCAGCCCATAAACCGAACCAATCTAAGATTTATTCTGGATGCATTGGTGTGATATTTTCTTCAGTTAGGACTTTACGTAAACGTGTTGGTGGTTTAATGTCCAACAATGTTTAATGTTTAATGTGAGACAAAACACGAAACGTGCGTGAGCCGTTTAAACCAGTGTTGCCAAAAAGATAACAATCACCCTTTAATTAATTTGTACGGTATAACCTAAAAGGACAATGGCATGCTGTCACATCTGTCAAGGGTTCATTTAATTCGGCTTATGCAGCCCTTTAGTTTATAACCTGATATAGTTCACATATAAACCGGTAGCCTGATTCGACTTCTGGAGCCTCAAGAGCTACTTAGGAGAAATTTTAAACATCGCATTTTTTATGGCTTGTAGTAGTCATGACAAGTAGGGTCCACCTGAATTTTGTAGATATATCTCCTATATATTTGGAAAAGTCATTCAAAGAACGTGTCAAATGCTGTCATGGTGGAGGGTATATAAGATTCGACTCGGCCGAACTAAACGCGCTTTTACTTGTTTCTATTTGAGGGAAATAAATGCAAGCAAACCAAATTTGTATGTAATTTTGCAACTTCGAAGCCAGCAATTCAAGCATTGACAGCAGTTCCTTCTACGTACATGGATCAATTTTCTCAAGGGCTCGACACCCTGTGCTCGCGAAGGACTTACTGAAAGTAAGTGCGAAAACTTTCTACGAATTCTTCAGATTTTGCAATTGAAAGTATTGGGTTGCCCAAAAAGTAATTGCGGATTTTTCATATAGTCGGCGTTGACAAATTTTTTCACAGCTTGTGACTCTGTAATTGCATTCTTTCTTCTGTCAGTTATCAGCTGCTACTTTTAGCTTGCTTTAGAAAAAAAGTGTAAAAAAAGTATATTTGATTAAAGTTCATTCTAAGTTTTATTAAAAATGCATTTACTTTCTTTTAAAAAATCCGCAATTACTTTTTGGGCAACCCATACATTGTAGGGAGTACATTCAGTGATTTAGGTCCGTTCGATTTCTTCCATTCCTTCTTGGTTTGTTAATAGTCTTTTATAAGCGATAATAAAATTCTAGAATTTCCATTTCCATTTCATAGAGATTTTCTCTTATTAATAAACAAAAACTTGTGTAATTTGCATATTTTTAATACGAGCATGTGATGGTTTTTATTGTTTATTTATTTTTGTTCTTGCTGTTGTATAGCTGCCACAACGTCTGAAGTGAAACAACGCAAAGCATTGGCGAACAGCAAATCACACTCTCGCTCATTGGCTACACAGCGGGCGTTCTACAATCAGAATCCTTTGGTGAAAAGCGATGCTGCTGTGGCGATTTTAAGTAAAAATCCCGACTCAAAGGCGGCTTTAGCCTGTGCTCTGCCCTGGGGTCATGGCTGGGGATGGGCGACACTGCCCAATGGTGTGTGGAGCGGAGGTAAGGAACCGAAACAAAAACTCCTAATACCCAATACACCAAGCGAAACGGAAAGAAAATCTCACAAAATCTTTTTTTTGTTATAATTTCAGGACTGACATGGTCTCAATGTGAGGACACATTCACTTTACACGCACTGCCAACTACGCATTGCACCAATTTAATTGACACCTCCTGCAGTGGGGCTGTATACCACACCGACATTGGGGGTTTCGATTTTCATGCCTCGACAGTGGAGGACCTGGGCGGTGAGGACTTTGACTATGCCATGGACTGTGGCGATTTTATATTTTAAGTAAAACCCTGCAACAGCCCACCCATAATCCCAACATTGCCCCCAGTAGTGTCGTTTAAAATATACTCTCCAGCTGAAGAACAAGTTGAAGAAAAAGACGACGGCGAGGAGGAAGCCAAAGCATTAACGAACCCCACCCTAAAAACAGAAGCGTTGTCCCAAAAGAAAACGCCTCCAGCAGCGCGCCTTTTGAGAAAACACTCTCTTTTATTATTAAAGCGAATAAACAAAATAACAACAACTACAACAAGAATAACAAAACAAAAAAAAAAACATAAAAAGGAATTTAGATAAAAAGCAAACACAAATACAACAAACAAAAGATAACGAAAAAAAAACACACAAACACAAAAAAATGAAAGTCAAACAAGTGCAGACAATAGTTCTAGAATTTGTTCACAACATAATCTCGTATGTGTAGCTAACATACATTTAAGCATTGGGACATCCCACACCTACTGGTGGGTGAGTGTATTTGTTGGGTGCCATTTCCAACCAGAAGAAGGAAGCAACAGACTCACCACCACATCAGGGGGGAAAACACTCCCTCACAGCAACATTGCGAAACCAGGCCACCAGAGAACCTTTAGAAAGCCAATCAAACTGTTCGTGTGTCATACTCAGCAAACAAGAAATTAGGAAAAAAAATAAAAACAAAACTCTGATGAAAACCAACACCTCAAATTTTTAAAGAAAAATCAACAACAACAAAAACTAAAGAAAATTATATACGGGTATATGATTTAATAGAATTTATTTAATACCAACTCCCAAACTCCAGACACACACAAATGCCAACCAAATACCCACCAACCTCCAATCCTACCCATTTCCTTCCTTTCAATCCCACAACAAACGAATCTCAACTTATAACCCAACAACCAAAAGACCGCACCGCTCTTAAACATCCGTATGGGAAACGGAGACAATGCGGGCGATGGACAGATTGGTAACGCCTGTCAACAACAAACCCAACACCCCAACACAACACCAATGGAATGTTTGGTAATCAAGTGCGATTCGAAATAATTTCACTGCAATTTACACACTAAATTTTGATAGAAAAGTTTTACAAACGCTCTTAAACACACGTATATATAAATACATATAAATTTTATTTTGTTTTTCTTTAATCGACCCATTGTTCAGAGTTCTCCACCAAACCAAGGACAAGGCGGACAAAATTTTGAAACCACAAGAACAAAAAAGCATTCAACTTTTTTAGTACTATTAATAAGCCAAAGAGAAAAACTAAACCCCCCTCTTCGAAAAAAACAAAAACAAAATCCAAGCAAACACAGAGAAAAAATGTAAAAAAAATCAACAAAATCATTTTAGAGAACTAAAACCGAGATCGATGTTTTTAGAACGAAAATGTTATAGCTCTTAAGTCGAAAACAAGACAAAACAAAAACCCAAGTTATTTTTGAAAACCAACTAGTTTAGTAGGTTACAAATGAAAGACAATTAAAATCCAAAAACCAATTAAACCAAATTTGTTGTTTGTGGAAATAGACGTTCACTTTTCCGGTTTAAATGAAGCAAAAGAAATACAAACAAACAAACACTTCCCCAATCCCTTCCTCTTTAAAGAATACAACCGAACTTGGAACTAAATCTGCCATTGTTGCCAAATATCGTAAATCCAACTCCAACACAAACTATTCCCCCCCCCCCCCCCCCCATCACAACAACACGTGCAAGTGCAAATCTCCCCAAATGAAATTTTTTACCATTTTTGTAAGATTTTTTCCAAGGGATGGCTAGACCCCCCTATCCCTCTAAACTTATTCAAATCGTTTTGATACATTTTCAATATTTTTCTATTCGCAATTTGATAAGCCAACAATTAACCAAAATACAAAAATGAATAAATGTAAGTAATAACAACAACAACAACAATAATAAAAACTCCCCCGAATATAACAAAACTAAACTTAAGGACATGCTGGCAATGTTCGTTAACGAAACAAAAATCAAGTGAAATTAAAAACAAAACACAATGTTAATTAGTATTAAGTTTATAGCATATACCTGTAAACACACAAAAACAAAAACAAAACATTAAGAAAAAAAAAACGCACACACATGCATAATTATGTTGTTATGTGTGCAACAACAACAACAAGAACAAAGAAATGTGTGAATTTGCACATATTCATGTATGCATGCAAAAACGCCTACATATATGTTACGATTAAAAGTGATTACCAATAGAGCGATTGTTATAACAAGCGCTCTGTTAAAAGTTTTAAATGTTCCCCTAAAAATTTGATGTGCCACTCTACCCATGTTCATCGAGTGTGCAATGAAGCACATTTTCCACACAATAAAATAGTTCTACTTTCCCCTTACTTCCACATTTCGATGTTAAAGTCACTTTGATTAATGGTAAACCTTGTGTTAAAATCATCGAAAATTCAGAAATTCTTTTAACCAAACATGCTTCGTTTACAGCAAAATTTGTTTGCGACACTAAGAGACATTACCTTTGGTTTCTTTAGATCTTCCATTTGGCAGCGAGTGTAGCTTAAACGAGAATCATTTTTCGTTGAGTAATACTCAGTCAGCCAGCCGACAGTAATCGCGATCTTGTGCGAATTTAACTCAAGAAGTCAAGATTCAAGATCGGTTTATATGGCAGCTATATCAGATTATGAACCGCACAGTTGTTGGAAGTCAAAACAAAATACTTCATGCAAAATTTCAGCCACATTTGGCACAGTTGTTGGAAGTCAAAACAAAACACTTCATGCAAAATTTCAGCCAAATCGGATAAGAATTGCGCCCTCTAGTGGCTCAATAAGTCAAGACCCGAGATCAGTTTATAAGGCAGCTATATCGAAACATGGACCGATATGGCCAATTTACAATCCCAACCGACCTACACAATTTAGAAGTATTTGTGCAAAATTTCAAGCGGCTGGCTTAACTCCTTCGAAAGTTAGCCTGCTTTCGACAGACAGACGGACGGACAGACGGACGGACAGATGGACGGACGGACAGACAGACGGACGGACAGACGGACGGACGGACAGACGGACGGACAGACGGACGGACAGACGGACGGACAGACGGACGGATGGACGGACGGACAAAATCGATCGGCAAAAAAAAAAAAGTATACATGATTTTGGAATAATATATTTTTCCGATATGTACTATTTCAGCTATATTAGCCAAAAATTTGCTCCGATCTGAGATATTCTATTTGATAACGCAATATGTGTTCAAATTTATTTTTTCTAAATCGGTTCAGATTGAGATATAGCTCTCATACACCCAATGAAATTTTGTATTCAAAACATCAAAAATGTTTGCTAAACCAGCAGTTTTTGTCTGCTGAAAATGGCAAAACAGACATTACCGCTGTTTCAGCAAACGTAAGACTGCTGCATTAGCATACATTTCGGTCAGCTAAATCAGCAAACAAATTCTGGTTTTTTAGTATAAAAATCTGCTGAAAAAAAATGTTTATTCTATGTTCACCTGTTTCTAATTTTGATTACTTTAGGCATTTTTCATATCCTCCACCATAGGATGGGGGTATACTAATTTCGTCATTCTGTTTGTAACATCTCGAAATAGGCGTCTAAGACCCTATAAAGTATATATATTCTTGATCGTCATGACACTTTAAGTCGATCTAGCCATGTCCGTCCGCCTGTCTGTCGAAAGCACGCTAACTTTCGAAGGAGTAAAGCTAGTCGCTTGAAATTTTGCACAAATACTTTTTATTTGTGTTAGTCGGTTGGAATTCTAAATGGACTATATCGGTCCATGTTTTGTTATAGCTGTCATATAGACCGATCACGGGTCTTGTCTTCTTGAGCCTCTATGGGGCACAATTCTCGTCAGATTTGATTGAAATTTAGCACATAGTGTTTTGTTATCACTTTCAATAACTGTGTTAAGTATGATTCAAACCGGTTCATAATCTGGTATAGCTGTCATATAAACCGATCGTTGATCTTGATTTCATGAGCCATAGAGCACGCAATTCTAATCCGATTTGGCTAAAATTTTGCATGAGGTATTTTCCAATAACTGTGCCAAGTATGGCGAAAATCGATACATTACCTGATATAGCTGCCATATAAACCGATCTGGGATCTTGACTTCTTAAGCCTCTAGAAGGCGCAATTCTCATCCGATTTGGCAGAAATTTTGTACAACGGCTTCTCCCATGACCTTCAAATATACGTGTCTAATATGGTCTGAATAGATCAATAGCTTGATACAGCTCCCATATAAACCTATCTTCCGATTTTGCTTCTTAAGCCCCTACATGGCGCAATTCTCATCCGAGTGAACTGAAATACTACACAATGACTTCTATAATGTTCAGCATTCATTTATGGTCCGAATCGGACTATAACTTGACATAGCTCCAATAGCATAACATTTCTTATTCAATATTCTTTGTTTGTAACAGTTCTTATTCAATATTCTACTAATGCGGTATAGAGTAAAACAAGTAAAAACGTGATTAGTTCGGCTGGGCCGAATCTGGAATCCCACCACCACCATTAATTCCGCTTGAAGTTTACATAATGAAAAATTTCTGCCAAAAATGTTATATTGGTTTATATGCCAGCTATAGCAGGTCATAGACCGATTTATCACAAATGTTGCAAGTCATAACAAAACCACTGCGTCCAAAATTGCAGCTAAATCGGACAACAAGATATCCAATGGGGATCGGTTTGTATGGCAGCTATTTCAGGTTGTAGACCGATTTCGATTGTACTTGGTGCTGTTGTTTAAATTCATTTCCGAACACTGTGTGCAAAATTTTAGTCGGATAATAGTTATCAAGTCGAAGGACCATCCTGTGTGGGAGATCTGCACCTATTTGAACCATTTGTAATCTCCAGCGTTGTACATCAAAAGAAAGTATCTGTGCAAAATTTCAAATTTTCAATCGCTATCGTGATTTTGACAGACGGCCAGATTGACGGACGTGTCTAGATCGACTTTGGGCCGGTTTCTCATAGAAAAAATAAAGTTCGTAAAAACTAACCGGTTCTTAGGGGATAAGGTAATTTATAAGATATGACAATATTGCGCAGCAATCAGCAATAAAAGTGTTCACGTTCTCAAAATTTAGTTTAAATGTTTACTGAAAATCATTCGTTTGCCAGTAAGAGAGAGAGAGAGAGAGAGTGAGAACGAAAAACATTTGAAGAGTTTTGTAAATTGGAGGTTGCAATTTCTGCTGGCGATTTTTTCCCAGCAGAAATTTATTACTCTTCTGTAATTTTTCACTGGCTAATTATTGCTGCAAAAGTACGCGAACACACCTAGTTGATTGTATATTACTATCTGTTTCAATTAATCGGGACGATAAGTCTCCAACCCGCACCCGCATAAGGAATAGACATATATTCAGAAAAACAAATTCCGTAAACAAGAAGAATATCGAAACGATAAATTGTGACGTCCTTGCCTTTATAGAACTGTCCGATAAACCTATTTCAGATCTACACCCTGTTTTGTGAATAAGGCCGTGAGTCTTTTGTCACGGTAAAATTTTTTCGCAAAGCCCCTAAAAGTAGGCAATAACATTCAAAGCCGTACTGTCATGCTTTATGGCAAAACAAGATGAACAATTGACTGAGTGAGGAGCATCGGTGGAAGGCACAATTTATTCCCGTTAATTTGAAATCATTCGACAAGATCTTAAAGAATATAACGAAAAATCCTTTTTAAAAGAGCACTTAGAGAGCACAGTATTTTTTTAAAGCTTTTTCTACATACTTTGAAATTACCTGTATTCCACACAAAATGTTTTTCAAACACTAAAGTAATTGCTTTTAGAATCTACAAAAGAAAATATTTTTCTAAGAAAACAATAAACAAAAGTAAATCTGTGAAGCCAGCACATCATTTAAAAGCGATAGCATATATTTTTTCACAAAATGGATTTTTTTTTTTATAACTAATTAACAAATAGCAGACAAAATATTTTTGTAAAACCAAAAGCATAATTAAAAAAGCGGTATTTTTCTGAATCTTTAGAATTTTTTATTCTCTAAACAGTTTATTAATCACTGCAGATTTTATTGAATTGAAAACATTTTTAGGGCATTCGATTTATTTAAATTTTGCACGGTTTCACATAATGAAAAAGTGAGCTGAATGACAAACAAACTAATTTGGGGTTGAAATACACAAACAAACAAAAAAAAAAAAAAAAAAAACAAAGTAAAAAATGCTGTTAATTAAAAAATTTAAGTCGTTGGGCCTAGGAATGATGGCGAAAGATAGACATTGACACACAATGCAATTTAAAGCACAATGCCTTTGGGGGCGTATGATTAACGTATTTGCATCTTCACTAATCACGCATATGCAAGGGAGCACCCCGATTTTTGCAGTACCAATGAGTTTTGGAAAAAATTGTTTATGTATAATATTTTTGAGGCCACCGCAGCTCAGAACTGAAAAATCTTGTAATGTATTTTCTTTAGGTAAACAGGCGTGTAAAGTTCTCTACTAAAGTCGTGTTGCTCTGCGGAATCTCTTCGGACTAGGCACTCAAAACTAAGTATCTTATCAATGAAATGAAAGAAGTTCCCCGCTGTTCCTTAATGTTCATGGACCAATTTGCAATATTTAATATTTACTTTTAATTATACCCTACACCACCACTGTGGTACAGGGTATTATAAATTTGTGCATTTGTTTCCAACGCTAAGAAGGAGAAGATCGATAAGTATACCAATCGACTCAGAATCACTTTCTGATTCGATTAAGCCATGTCCGTCTGTCCGTCTGCGAGTCCATGTATTCTTGTAATCAAAGTGCAGGTCGCATTTGTTGTCCAATCAGCACGAAATTATGCACATATCACTTTTTTGGCCCAAGGACGAACGCTATTGATTTCGATAAAAATCGGTTCAGATTTCGATATAGCTCCCATATATCTGTATCGCCCTTAAATGGCCCTAGCAGCTACAATTTTCTACCAATCTGTACAAAATTTGGCATGGATTGTTTTGCTACAGATCTTAACATATGTTTCATCAAAATCGGTTCAGATTCAGATATAGCTCCCATATATATGTATCACCCGATTTGCACTTAAATGGCCGTATTGGCTAAAATTTTCAAGTGATCTGCACAAAAATTGGCATGGATTGTTTTGCTACCGATCTTAACATATCTGCAAAATTTTCATCCAAATCGGTTCAGATTTAGATATAGCTCCCATATATATGTATCGCCCGATTTGCACTTAAATGGCTGTAGAAGTTACAATTTTATACCGATCTGCACAAAATTTGGCACGGATAGTTTTGCTACTAATCTTAATATATCTGCTATATTTCATCAAAATAGCTTCAGATTTGGATATAGCTCCCATATATATGTATCGCCCGATATACACTTATAAGGCTGTAATAAACACAATTTGTAACCGATTTCCATTTCCGATTTGGCACGGTTTGTTTTGTTACTGATCTTAACATGTGTGCGAGATTTCATCAAAATCGGTTCAGATTTGGATGTAGCACCCATACATATTACAATAATTTTCAAACGATCTGTTTAATAGTCGGTTCAAATTTAGATATAGCTCTTATATACATATATATTTATATATTGCGCGAATTTTTAATTGTAGGGTAAGTGTAGGGTATTATATAGTCGGCTCCGCCCGATTTTTGCCTTTCCTTACGGGTTTATGTTTATTTCTCACACACAAACCATTGCAAAACAAGTTTTGTTTTTTGGTAAGGAACAGCTCCTCAGTTACTTGATGTGTGGTGGCTTCCAAGACAGTTAAGTTGTAGGTAACTCTGGTAGCGTCGTAAAGTACCAACTTGGACGAGTTTAAACTAAAAATTAAAATACAAATAAACCTTTCGAATGACATATATTTTGGGCACCTTTAAGCCAATTTGGGGGGTTTCGACATATGTTTAAGCGCTGTACTTTCCCAATTTGTTTTCTAAAGTTTGTGGTTAAATCGTAAGTCATCTCCTAGACCCCGCAAAGCAATTAGTTCGATGCAACAGCTTCACAAATAATAAAAACAAAAGCATTAAACAAATACTAAACCAAAAATATATATACACAAAATAAATAAAAATTATATTTTAGGATCTATTAAGTGTACAAGAAAAGCAAGGCAAAAATTAATTAAAACAAAATAAAAACCAAGAGAGTGTATGTACATTTTTCAGTAGACTAAAAAAGACTTAAGCAATTGTCGCCAGGACGTTAAATATAAAAATATTGAAAAAAAAACAAACAAAAACACAAACAAAAAAAAACCAAAGGAATAGAAGAAATAGAAATTTATAAATGTCTGTTAGAGAGCATTAAATGTTGGGCTTTATCGGAAAACCGTATATATATATACATAAACAAAAAAAAAACAAAAACAAAAAGAAGAGGAAACTAAAATATAGGAGACAAGCGAAAAAATACCTTAACAAGGTATTGCATAAAGCAAAAGCAAGCAAAAATTGTAGAAAACCATTACACACGCAGACACAGATACATACACACCAAACAACAAATATTAAATCCAAATGATTGTGAATTAAAAAACAGAATAAAAACTAAATCTGTAGCCAAATAGACTTAATGAATATTTTATATGTTTCCACCACAACCAAAGACGAAAGATAATTAAAATAAAAACTCCACACACATACACAAAAGGAAAGCAAAACAAAAAAAAAAAAAAACAAAACACTAACACTTTTAAATGAATTGATTATTTATTAAAACAAAACAAAACCAAAGATTAAGACCATGTAGACGGGGAAGATGTTAAACATTTACTAATACGCAAACAATTACTCCGACAATCAGTGTTTTCTATTAACCACAAAGAAAAAAACAAACGAAAAACAAAAACTAATTTAATCAAGCGATATAACAACCACTGGAAAAATCTATTATTTCAAAACATAATTTCTCGAAGAATTCTTTCTTTTGGTCATTGCTTACGAAAGCAATGGTATCGCAATTGGAATTAAAAAACCAAAAAAAAAAAATAACAAACAAAACTCTATACATTTCAATGATATTTAAGTTAAGTCTCCTCAAACTCAAACGGCGTAGGGACCAACCCTAAACACAGCCAAGTAGCCATTTCGAAGGGCAATTCGTTGGGGCAGTCTGAGCCATAACACAGACACAGGCCAACAAACAAAACTTGCCAACACAAATCAATTATGAACCACGCCTAGTTATAAAAACACCGAGAAACTCTTTAACATAACATTAAAACAAACCACATCTACACATTATTAGAAACAAACAACATAATCAGCCTGCCTTTATTAAATGTGTTCATTGTATGAAATGGAAATTAAATCATTATAGTTCTTTCGTTACACAAGTGCAGCCAAAATAAATGGCCTTTTTTGACCTGGAGATCGGCATGTTATCGTAAAGAAAACTATTTAACTTGACATATTATTTCCAGCTTCATTGAAGTGATTTAAATACCCTACACTACACCGCTACTGTGGTACAGGGTATTATAACTTAGTGCATTTGTTTGTAACATCCAAAAGGAAGAAAAAAAGACCCATTGATAAGCATACCAATCGACTTAGAATCACTTTCTGATTCGATTGAGCTATGTCCGTCTGCCTGTCTGTTTGTCCGTCCGTCTGTCTATTTAACTTGACATATTATTTCCAGCTTCATTGAAGTGATTTAAATACCCTACACTACACCGCTACTGTGGTACAGGGTATTATAACTTAGTGCATTTGTTTGTAACATCCAAAAGGAAGAAAAAAAGACCCATTGATAAGCATACCAATCGACTTAGAATCACTTTCTGATTCGATTTAGCTATGTCCGTCTGCCTGTCTGTTTGTCCGTCCGTCTGTCTGTTTGTCCGTCTGTGAGAATGGTTGTTCCGGTCTAACGGACAGACTGTCGCCGTCAAGTGATGGAGCATACAATCATCGGCAAACTGTGAATGTTCCTGCTAGCTCTCCATACCATATGGATTGGAGCTCAAACCTCCAATCTGTTTGGTGCTCATAGTTATTCCGTGACGGGTGTAACATTGCCAAAAGCTGCATTATAGCCTACAAATGTATGGATCGATCGACCGCTCTGTTTCTTTGGTTCTTTTTATAGCCTGCACCACCAGTGTGGTATTATATTGTAGATTTGTGCATTGGTTTGCAACGCTAAGAAGGAGAAGAGCTAGACCCATTGATAAGTATACCGATCGACTCAGAATCACTTTCTGATTCGATTTAGCCATGTCCGTCTGTGAGTCCATGTGTTCTTGTAATCAAAGTGCAGGTCGTATTTATTGTCACGAAATTTTGCACATGTCACTTTTTTGGCCCAAGGACAAACGCTATTGATTTTAAAAGAAATCGGTTCAGATTTAGATATAGCTCCCATATATATCTTTCTTCCAAAATGTCTTTCTAAGGCTGCAGAAGCCACAATTTTCGTCCGATCTTTACAAAGTTAGGCATTGGGTGTTTTTTTTTTGAAGTCTTCATATGTGTTCAAAATCTGTGTAAAATCGGTTCAGATTTAGATATAGCTATCATATATATGTTTCTTCCTATATGTCTTTTTAAGGCTGTAGATGCCACAATTTTCGTTCGATCTTCACAAAATTTGGCATTGGGTATTTTATTTGAGGTCTACATATGTGTGGAAAATTTCATGAAAATCGGTCCATATTTAGATATAGCTCCCATATATATCTTTCATCCGTTAAGGCCGTTTAAGGCGGTAGAAGTCACAATTTTTTACCGATCTTTACAAAATTTGGCATGGGGTGTTTTATTCAACGTCTCCATATGTGTGCAAAATTTCATGAAAATCGGTCCAGATGTAGATGTAGCTCCCATATATATGTATAGCCCGATTTGCGCTTAAATGGCCGTAGTAGCTACAATTTTCAACCGATCTGCACAAAATTTAGCACGGACTGTTTTGTTACTGCACTTAATATATCTGGTAAATTTCATAAAAATCGGTTTAGATTTGGATATAGCTCCCATATATATCTTTTATCCGATTTGAACTATTTAAGCTGTAGCAGCCACAATTTTGGTCCGATCTTTACCAAATTTAGCATCAATGTATGTGCAAAATTTCATAAAAATCGGTTCAGATCTAGATATAGCTCCCATATATATCTTTCATCCGATTTGGCCTTTTAAGGCTGTAGAAGCCACAATTTTGGTCCGATCTGTAAAAAATTTTGAATGAGGTGCTTTATATGAACTCTATATATGTGTGCAAAATTTCATAAAAATCGCTTTAGATTTAGATATAGCTACCATTTATATCTTTCATCCGATATGGGCTTTCAAGGCTGTAGAATCCACAATTTTCGCCCGATTTTACATGAGACGTTTAAATTGACGTTCCAATACGTGCGCAAAATTTCATTAAAATCAGTCCAAATTTAGATATAGCTCCAATGTGTATATTTCATCCGGTGGCCTCCAATATGCATATGGACTTTTTGGGCAGTAAAAACCACAATTTTGGTCACATCTCTTCAATCTAAGGCGTGAAAAGTTCTATTTGACGTCCCAGTATGTGTCATTTAAATTGGCACAGGTTTCGATATAACTCCCATACAATCTTTTATCCGATGTGGCCTTTTAAAGATGTGGAAATCCAAATCTTTTTTCGCCCGACTTTTGTCTTTCCTGACTGACTGATTTAGAATCTGAATTGTTTGAATAACTAATTAATAGTGGATTAGCCAGAGGTATATTCATTTAGTCATACAGATCCAAATATCCATTTTCGACCCGTCCATCTTAGGGTCTTAATTAAGCTCGTAAAGCCCGATTTCGTCATATGGATTGCCATATAACTCGATTTGTCAATTTAGGGTCTTAGGCACATAAAACGCATTTATTACTCGAATTGGCTGAGATTTGTGAATTGCGCAAGCCCATTCAATATCCGCACAGAGTATGGTTCACATAAAATGTTATTTTCTTATTAACCGATTTCTCTGATCGGTTAACAAGAAAATGGGTCTAGATCGACCCATATGAGATTATAAATATGAAAATAGTAGAGTTTTAGTAAAGAATAATAAAAATGCCCATGGAGGTGGTATCCAAATGCATTTTTACTTGGTTAAAAATGATTTTGTATCATTAACAAGTAAAAGCGAGCTAAGTTCGGCTGGGCCGAATCTTATATACCCTCCATCGTGGATCGCATTTGTCAAGTTCTTTGGCCGATAACTCTTTATATACAAAGGATAAATTTCAACCAAATCGGATAAGAATTGCGCCCTAAAGTGGTTTAAGAAATCAAATCGGGAGATTTGCTTATATGGGATGGACCGATTCCGACCATATTTAACACGTATGTTAAAGGTCATTGAAAACGTCGTTGTGCAAAATCAACTACATCGGATAAGAATTGCTCCCTCTAGAGGCTCAAGAAGTATAATCAGGAGATAGGTTACAATGCTACATTAGGTTGTCAACCGATTTAGACATGGAACAGTTATAGAAAGTCAAAACCAATCACTTCATACACAATTTCAGCCAAATCCGATAGGAATTGCGCCCTATAGAGGCTCACCAAGTTAAGATGCGACATCGGTTTAAATGGGAGCTATATAAGGTTATAAACAGATTTGGGCCATACTTGACATAATTGTTATAAATCATAATAAAACACCTGCTATAAAGTTTCAGGATCGATTTATGTGGGAGCTACATCAAAACATGAACCAATATAGCCCATTTACAATCCCAACTGACTCACACTCATAGGAAGTATTCGTGCAAATTTCAAGTGGCTAGCTTTATTCCTTCGAACGTTAGAGTGCTTTCGACATATGGATGGACATGGCAAAATCGACTTGGAATGTCAAGATGATCAAGAATGTATATACTTTATTGGGTCTCAGATCGATATTCCGATATGTAACAAACGGAATCAGTATAACCCTATCCCATGGCGACTATTTTTAAGCTGAACTACTTTTTTGAGCCACCTTTTAAAGAAGACACCATTGTTTGTGTCATCTCCTCAAAGTCGTTAGCAGCAGCTCTTAACCCAAGCATCATTAGATCACAAGCCATGCCTTCACACCTTCATAGTTTCCGGATTATGACTCTTTATGTCATAAAAGGGATATTTAGAGCAAATGCAGCAACCCAACTATGGGTGCCGGATGTACGTACCGCATGGACCCCATGAAGTCCTTAATCGGCAAAGGCTGCTGCCTTAGTGTACAACACTCTGTCGCAACAACAGCAATGGCAGAGATTTCCATTTAAATCTATTTAAAAAACACACAAACCTCAGATAAATATGGCTCTTCTTATACTTTGCCTAAAACACATTCTTGAAGAAGTATTCTCAACTTGTCCCGCTACAAATTTGTTTCCATTCATCTTTGTAATGTTTTCACAGAGAAAATGGGGAATTTCATGCCCGATGTCCATGGTCATTACAGATGAATACCAACAATTTCATCAATGCAATTTTCATTTTAACTCTTGGAAACCTATTCGAAAACAAAACAATAAAATGTTTGCGTATTAAGAACAACAACCACAACAACAAAAGCATTCACTTAACTTTAAAACAATCTCAAAATAACAAAAAAAAAAACAAAAGTTAAATCAACCAAAGGGAAAACGACAACACTAAAAGAGAAATCCAAAGAACACATACATGAAAATAAAAATGACCGTAGATAGATGTATTCGTAAAATTTGTAAATCATTTAGAACTTAGGCCACAACAAAAATAGATATTAAACAATCTCCCAACAGCAACAACAACAAACAAATAAAACTGATTTTTTTCATACACATTGGGAAAGCTGGAAAACACAATTACAACCACAAAATCATTTGAAATTATAGACCGCCAACAAGAAGGCGCGCATGCGCATCCAAACATAAAAGGGGTCAGAAGTTTAAAATACTTACGATCAGCCATCCACATTTGAATCTCAAACCAAGCCACAAAGCTATATAAATTGCAGATGCAGAAAAAAAGCCACAAAAAAACAAAACAAACAACGTTCAAATCATTCATCATTAGTTTAGAGTTAAAGAACGCGTCGTAGTTGGTTTAGCCCAAAAACTTTGCCTAGAAAATCTACCGCCAGTCATGCAGGTCTTGCGGAAAATATCCATGGATCCATGAAAGTTTTGCATTAGCATGGTAACTGCCGCCAACAAGAGAGAACACCAAAATTCATACACACACACACACACACACCTAATTTATGCAATAAGTGGCGGACAAAGGTATGTTTCTCCAACACACTCCCACATGAATACATTCACCAAAGTAAAAAAAACTCATTATTAAAATAACTTTAGGTACAACATGGAATATGTTGCAGAACAAAATTAAAAGAAAAAAAAAAACAAAAAACAATAACAAAAAGAACGTGTATTAATTTAAGAGAAGCCAAAACCCAAACAATTTGTATGTACTTGTAAGTGTAAGTTTAGTCATCGTCAAAACCGAACATGCTGCGATGACGTCTATGTCGACGGCGGCGGCGAATTCGTTGCGTTGTCGTCATCGTCTCAATCGCCATCGTCGCCTCCTTCCCCCTCCTCCCCCAACAAAACGCTCTTAGGGAGCGTAGGGGAGCCCTCATAATTGTAATTGTTGTTTGTCGTCATCGTCAATGTATTTTTGCGTGTCGTTGATGTCACATTTTATTGTTACGAATGTGTATTTTGTATTGCGTGTAAGTTTGAATGTATTTGTTCAAAGGTACTCACTTACACACAACCCAACCAACCACCCATTTACACTCATACACTAACACAAACACGCACACAAAACTACCTTGTACCACCTTAGCTCAGAGAAAAATAAGTAGCCAAAAAACAAGGCAAAGAATTAACAAACAAAACAAAAAACAAAAACACACAAACAATACGCTTGGTGAAACCGAAATAGAAAATAGCAGAAAATGTAATAGAAAAACAAAATAAATAAACATTACCGGCCGGCAAATAGAAAGTACACTGTGCGGCAAAAGTATTGGAACATTTGCAAAAAAAAAAAAAATCTGAATATACATGATAGAGCGAAGGAAAATGTCTCTATCGCAACTATCAGAAAAATCGCCTCGGGATATATAATCATGGCAAAAATATTGGATAATTTACACACAAAAAATATACGATAGAGCGAAGGAACATGTCTCTATCGCAACATTCAGAAAAAAACGGATAAAATAACGTCTTTTACCGCTCCGAATATTTAATGGGAAGATCGGTCTTTATATTGTAGAAGACAAATGAACCGATATGAACGTCATAAGCAAAATTCCGTATTACGAATTTCGGCGAATTAAATAAAAACTTAGACTATCTTGTGTCCAAGAAATTTTATCAGTCGATTGGTATTGGTTCGGCGTGAACCATATGCTGAAGGGTTGTCGGAATGAAAATGCACTCTTTATAAGCAGCTATTGTGCAGCTATTTTCAATGAGAGTTCGGTTAGGTCATTTGTTAACCTAAATGTCAAAAGCTTCAATACAACTCCCTAATTCAAATATTTGTAAAATAGCTTAGGAAATACGTCCTATGAGTTTAATCATTAAATTGGATGATCGGTATGGCATCCATATCCTAAAACTGTCGCATCTGAAGCATAATTTAACACATGGGGAGGGTTCCAATACAACTTACTTTCTTAAATTCAGCGAATTAGGACAAAAACTTAACGGAACGTTGTATATAGGACCTATATTCAAATATGAACCGATTTGATCTGTTCAAGTATTAGACCTGCAAGTGGATAAAAAAACACAACAACACAAAACTTTTCTTAATTTTTATACCCACCACCATAGGATAGGGAGCATATTCATTTAGTCATTCCGTTTGAAACACATCGAAATATCAATTTCCGACCCTACAAAGTATATATATTTCGGATCGTCGTAAAATACAAAAATACGATTTAACGATGTCGGTGCGTCTGTCCGTCCGTCTGTTGTAATAACTCTAGAGTCTTCAAAAATTGAGATATTGAGCTGAAATTTGGCACAGATACGTCTTTTTGAATATAGCTGCTATATAGACCGATCTCCCGATAAAGGGTCTGAAGGCCATAAATGCTTTATTCTTTAACCGATTTCGTTGAAATTTTAAACAGTGAGTTATTTTAAGCCTCCTAATATCTGATGTAAATATGGTTTAGATCGGACTATATTAAGATATAGCTGCCATATAGGCCGATCTCCCAATAGAGGGTCTGAAGGCCATAAAAGCTTTTTTTTACCGATTTCGCCGGAATTTGGAATCGTGCGCAGTTTTAAGCCTCCCAACATCCGACCCAAATACGCTACAGATCGGACTATATTTAGACACAGCTGTCATATAGAGCGATCTGCCGATAAAGGGTCTGAAGGCCATAAAGGCTTTATTTATTACACGATTTCACTGAATTTTGAAACAGTAGCTTATTTTAAGCCTCCCGACGTTTGACCTAAATATGGATTTCATCGGTCCATATTCACATATAGTCCGATCTCCCGATAAAGGGTCTGAAGCCCATAAAAGCTTCATGTATTACCCAATTTAAAACAGAGGGTTATTTTAAGCCTTCCGACATCTGAAGTAAATATGGTTCAGATCGGACTATATTTAGATTTAGCTGCTATATAGACCGATCTTCCGATAGAAGGTCTGAAGGCCATAAAAGCTTTTTTTTATCCGACTTCGCCGAAATTTGGAATAGTGCGCAGTTTTAAGCCTCGCAACATCCGACCCAAATACGACCAGATTTCGCTGAAATTTGCAACAGTGAGTTATTTTAAGCCTCCTGATATCTGGCTTTAATATGATTCAGATCGGACTATATTTAGATATAGCTGCCATATAGACGGATCTGGAGATAAGGGGACTGAAGCCCATAAAAGCTTTATTCATTACCAGATTTCGCTGTAATTTGAAACAGTGAGTTTTTCTGATCGGTTTATAATTGGATATATCTGCCAAAGAAACCCATATTTTGTTCTACAAAATTGAAAAGTGACATATATATTAGACCACTCAATGTCCATGTCGAATTTGGGTGCTTAAGTTATCAAATTTTCACCGGATTGAGACGAAATGGGATTTACATATATATCCGAGTTGGTGGGTATCCAAAGTTCGGCCCGGCCAAACTTAATGCCTTTTTACTTGTTGACTTTAGAGTCATAACAACTGGTTAAGCTAAATTGGTTCTGATTTCTTAACCCCCTCGAAACCCCCATTCTAATCTGATATGGATAAAATTTAGTATTTGAAGCACTGATGTCTTTCAACACCCATTAAACTTTTAGAACAAAATTGTAGATTGGTCGAGGCTACATGGCCATGGTCACCTAAACTTTGATCAGCATTGAGCAATCAAATAAAATCCTAGAACTTTTGCAAATTGTCCAATACCAAAGCGAATGCATTGAATCACATAATTTTCTCGTTGCCACAATCGCCAGAACATCAAAACAAAAAATATAGCCAAACCGGGAAAAATGCAATATGAAATGTAGCGGTAATGTAACAAATGATTGCGATAATTTTTTTTTTTTTTGTGTTTCATTTAGCGAAAATCGTCGTGGTTTCATTTGCCAATCGTACAAAAAATGTATTAAGAACATTAATTAATAAAAACAGAAGAGTAGACTTTGATTTGTATTCACAATCAGTTTTTTGGGTTGATCATTTATTCATCTGTGCATAGTTTTATATATACACATATATAAAAAAAAATTTAAAACAAGAAGGTATTAAAACAAAAACAAAATTAAAAAAAAAGCGAAATGATGATTTTGAAAAGAAAAAACTAAACAAAGAAATCTCATGTATGTATTGTATGTAATAAAATGTACTACGTATAGAGTTAAGTAGTTAATTTTAAGTAAAAATTGTATTAGTAAATTTGTAATTGATTTTTTTAGAGAATATTTTTTAAATAAATGTTATAGTTTAGTTTGTCATTGATTTATAGTACTTATCCACCGTCGAAAGAGTTTTATTTTAAGGGAGGAATGTGGGAAAATGCCATACATGCCATACCGCAATGCAAAACTATATAAATTTGGTGTTTTGCAACGGGAATGGAACCCCAAAAGAAACAAATTAACACTTTCCTGTTTTGTTCTAGCACTTGATACAGGACGACAAAAATGCAACATGAAAAGAGCAACGACGGCAAGTCTCATTATTTGACACTACGCTGTTTGCTAATCTGCCACAATTCAAGAAATATAGTAAAGTATTTGAAAAACCAGTAAGAAAAGTCAAAAGTCGGGCGGTGCCGACTTTATAGTAACCTACACCTACTCTATAGGTACAAAGTGGCAGCTACGTCTAATTCTGAAACAATTTTAATGGACCTCGCCGGATGTTTCCAGATGGGTTGTTCAACAATCCGTATCACATTTCGAGCCAATATGTTCAAACTGTAATAACTATGGTTCATAGATGACAACATAATTGCAAATAACCCAATATTTGGGAGCTATATCTAGTTCTAAACCGAGTTCGAGCAAACTTCTCAGATAATGTGGTACTCGTCGAGAAAAGGGTTGTGCAAAATCTTGGCATGACTGATCAAAAAATGCACTACAAGCGCATTAAGTGAAAATCGGGCGATATACATATACGACAGGTATATCTAAATCTGAACCGATTTCTATTATGTCAAGGTCAAGAGAAAATCCTTCCTGCCACATTTCGAGAGAATCTATTGACAAATGACCATTTGATTACTGCAAATCGGCGAACATATATATGAGAGCTATGTCTAAATCTGAACCGATTTCCAGCAAACTTTATAGACATAAGCTCCATATTGACATGTTCGGTAAATATACCCGATTTAAGGGTGTTTTGGGGATTGAAATATCCCCAAGCCCGAAGAATATATCAGCAACGTGCTCTATTCTCATATATCTATATATCATTTATTTGAACCCCATATTGCCATTGGCCTCAAAATTGGATATCAAATTCGTTTTCAAATCTCATTTAAACTCCTTATTGCAAAAGTAATCAAATATGTCCGGTTTGGGGTATTGGCCCTAAAAACTAGGGCCACGCCCTTTAAGACCCAAATTGTCTTGGTGAGCAAATACGTCCTATTTGGGGCTTGTTATGGTGGTGGGACGTCTTTAGACAGTTGGTCCCTAATGTTGATATCAGATACGTGGTCTACTCCCAAATACCTTTAATTTGAGCCCCAGATTTCCATAATTACCAAACATAAGCGGCTTGGGGTGTGTTGGCCTTAAAAATCGAATTCGTGTTCAACTCTAAAAACCCTCTTATTTGAGCCTCATATTGCAATAGTCAGCATATACTTCCTATTCGGGTGGAATTTGGGGGGGTGGGGTGGCCCCATAGACACTTTTCCGAATATTGATATCAGATTCGTGCTCTACTCCCGAAGACCTTTCGTTTGAGCCCCATATTGCTATGGTCGTAAATTTGTCCCCTTTGTGGATGTTTTTTGGGAGGGTCAGTCCCCCAAACACTAGGTCCCATATTTGGATATCAGATTCCAAATACCTTTTATTTAAGCCCCATATTCCCATGGTTAGTAAATAAGTCCTGTTTGGGGGGTGTTTTAAGGAAGGGGCGGACCCCCAAAAACGTGGTCCTACATTTGGATGTAAGACAAGTATTCAACTTGCAAATAGCTTTCATTTGAGTCCCATATTGCCATGATCAGTAAATAAGTCCGAAATAGCGGTGTTTTGGGCGTTGGGGTGGTCCCCCTAACACTTGGTCCGACAATTGGATATCAGATACGTTTTCTAACCTTAATTACCTTTCATTTGAGTCCCATATTGTCGTGGTCTAAATATATGTTTGGAAGGTTTTAGGGTGGGGCGGCCCCCCTAGGTACCCCATCCAAAATTTGGATACCAAATTTTTATTTTTAGGGTACTATATAAGAGCACACAAAATTTCGCTTAAATCGCGCTACCCATCTCTGAGATCTGGCGTCGAGAGTCAAAAGAAAACCCTTTCTAATAAGTTTCAAGAAATTCGGGTAACAAATTACCATTTTATTGCAATATTATTGCAAATCGGACGAACATATGAATGGGAGCTATTCCCAAATCTGAACTGATTTCTATGAAATTTACCAGTAATACGGAGAGTCATAAGAAAATCCTTCCTGCCAAATTTCGGGAGAATCGCTTAACCAATGACCATTTTAATGCAGTATAACTGCAAATCGGACGAACATATGTATGGGAGCTATATCCAAATCTTAGCAGATTTTTTCCAATTTCAATAGGCTTCGTCTCAAGGCCGAAAAACATGCCCACGAAAATCGCGACCAGTACACAAATTAACATGGACAGATAGACAGACAGACGGACACAGCTTAATCGAAACTGAAAGTGATTCTGAGTCGATCGGTATACTTATCAATGGGTCTATCTGTTTTCCTTTTGAGTGTTACAAACTAATCCACTGAGCTATAATACCCTGTACCACAGTAGTGGTGTAGGGTATAATAAAGCCTGCAAATTACGTGGATTGGCAAAAGCATAACATTTATTATGATTTGTTTACGTCAGTTTGAAAATAATTCGTGCGAACTTCTTCACTCTGACATTAACAGTAAATGTATTTCATCAGCTGGGTATACTTAACTGGATAAAAGCTAGTCATGGCAAAAAAACTGTTTGTATTATTTAAGTCTGCGCTGATTATCTATTAAGAACTTCATTGTACTGTATAAATGTCATTTTCATGATACTAATATAAACCAGAACTACTTACAGCTTTGAAGTAGTCAACGACTTCTAAATCGCTGGCTTTCCTTTTCTACTTGCAAAATAAAGTCTCCGATGAATGAGCTTGTCTCAAATGAGAAACTAACAGAAATTGTAAAACTTAATGATCTTCGCCCTAACAGGCAAACAAATTGAAAAATTGAAAATTCGGCAGAGCCCGGCCGGGATTCGAACCTGGGCACACGGAGCAATAGCGAGAGCCGTCATCTAGCGTTCGAAGCCATCAATACAACTTCCAACAGACGCACAGAATCTATTACGTACCATCGAAATAGTGTAGTTTGTGCCGAAAGAAAATTTGCCACTGCACAAAAACACATGCTTTGGGAAAAATACTGCTAACAGACAGGGTTGTCGAGCGTGATTAATGTGGTTATTTGTATCATAGAGGCGTTTTCGCAATGAACTAGGTACAAGTACAACATACCAACGTACGGCCCTTGAAGCCTTCACACCTAATATGTCTGATGAGTAATTGTAACCAAATTACGAAACGCGTCCCATAGTGGTTGGTGTGTGTTGCAATCTTTGGTTTTCCTTTTCCACTTGAAAAATAAAAAAAAATCTCCAATCATTGAGCTCGTCTCGAAAGAGAAACAAACAAAATTTGTAAAATTTAATGATCTTCGCCCTAACAGGCAAAAAACTTAACAAGTAAAAGCGTGCTAAGTTCGGCCGGGCCGAATCTTATATACCCTCCACCATGGATCGCATATGTCGAGTTCTTTTCCCGGCATCTCTTCTTAGGCAAAAAAAGGATATAAGAAAAGATTTGCTCTGGTATTAGAGCGATATCAAGATATGGTCCGGTTTGGACCACAATTAAATTATATGTTGGAGACCTGTGTAAAATGTCAGCCAATTCGAATAAGAATTGCGCCCTTTGTGGGCTCAAGAAGTAAAATAGAGAGATCGATTTATATGGGAGCTGTATCGGGCTATGGACCGATTCAGACCATAATAAACACGTATGTTGATGGTCATGAAAGAATCCGTCGTACAAAATTTCAGGCAAATCGGATAACAATTGCGACCTCTAGAGGCTCAAGAAGTCAAGATCCCAGATCGGTTTATATGGCAGCTATATCAGGTTATGAACCGATTTGAACCATATTTCGCACAGTTGTTGGACATCATAACAAAATATTACGTGCCAAAACTCATTCAAATCGGATAGGAATTGCGCCCTCTAGAGGCTCAAGAAGTCAAGACCCAAGATCGGTTTATATGGCAGCTATATCAGGTTATGGAACGATTTGAACCATACTTGGCACAGTTGTTGGATATAATAACAAAACACGTCGTGCAAAATTTCATCCCAATCGGATGAGAATTGCGCACTCTAGAGGCTCAAGAAGTCAAGACCCAAGATCGATTTATATGGCAGCTATATCAGGTTATGGACCGATTTGAACCATACTTGGCACAGTTGTTTGATATAATAACAAAACACGTCGTGCAAAATTTCATTCCAATCGGATGAGAATTGCGCACTCTAGAGGCTCAAGAAGTCAAGACCCAAGATCGGTTTATATGGCAGCTATATCAGGTTATGGACCGATTTCAACCATATTTGGCACAGTTGTTGGATGTCATAACAAAACACTTGGTGCAAAATTTCATCCCAATCGGATAAGAATTGCGCCCTCTAGAGGCTCAAGAAGTCAAGATCCAAGATCGGTTTATATGGTAGCTATATCAGGTTATGGACCGATTTGAACCATACTTGGCACAGTTGTTGGATGTCATAACAAAACACGTCGTGCAAAATTTCATCCCAATCGGATAAGAATTGCGCACTCTAGAGGCTCAAGAAGTCAAGACCCAAGATCGGTTTATATGGCAGCTATATCAAAACATGGACCGATATGGCCCATTTACAATACCAACCGACCTACACTAATAAGAAGTATTTGTGCAAAATTTCAAGCGCCTAGCTTTACTCCTTCGGAAGTTAGCGTGCTTTCGACAGACAGACGGACGGACGGACGGACGGACGGACGGACGGACGGACGGACGGACGGACGGACGGACGGACGGACGGACGGACAGACGGACGGACATGGCTAGATCGACATAAAATTTCACGACGATCAAGAATATATATACTTTATGGGGTCTCAGACGAATATTTCGAGTAGTTACAAACAGAATGACGAAATTAGTATACCCCCCATCTTATGGTGGAGGGTATAAAAACGATTTAATTATGTCGGTGTGTCTGTCCGCCTTTCTTTTCGTGTCTGTCTGTTGTAATCACGCTAAAGTCTTCAAAAATTGGGATGTTGAGCTGAAATTTGGCACAGATTCATAGTTCTTCCATACGCATCTTCTTCGGTGGGCTCAACTAAGCCCATCGACATTCTTGCCAAATATTGTCCCGATCGGACTATATTTAGCTATAAATGCACTATGGCTGATTTGCCGGTATAGGATCTTAAGAACATAACATGCGCAATTAAAACCCGGTTTCGATAAAATTTGAAACAGAAAGTTTTATTAGGCCTCCCGAAATCCAAAACGATTAGGGCCCAGATCGGACCATATTTGGATATAGCTGCCAAATATACCGATATGTCGATTAGGGTCTTTAGCCTATAACAAGTAAAAAGGCGTTAAGTTCGGCCGGGCCGAACTTTGGACACCCACCACTTAGGGTATATATGTAAACCACCTTTCATCAAAATTCGGTGAAATTTGCATACCTCATATCCCATACCAGTTATATCGAAATATGTTCCGATTTGGACCAAATACTAATTAGTACAAATCATTGTTCAATTGTGTATAACAAAATATTGGTATTTTTAGTAGCTATATCTAAAAATAAACAGATCTGAACCATATACTACAAGGATGTCGAAAAGCCTAACAAAAGTCACTGTGTCAAATTTCAGTGAAATCGGATTATAAATGCGCCTTTTATGGGGCCAAGACTTTAAATCGAGATATCGGTCTACATGGCAGCTATATCCAAATCTGGACCGATTTAGGCCAAGTTGCAGAAAAATTTCAAAGAGCCAAACACAAAGCACTGTCCCCAATTTCGGTGAAATTGGTCAATAAATGAGCCTTTTATGGGCCCAAAACCTTGAATCGAGAGATAGGTCTATATGGCAGCTGTATTCAAATCTGGACCGATGTGGCCCAAACTAAAGAAGGCCGTCGAAGGGCCTAACATTGTCTCAAATTTCAGCGACATCGGAAAATAAATGCGCCTTTCATGGCCCTAAAACAGAGAGATCAATCTATATGGCAGCTATATCCAAATCTAGACCGATCTGTGCTATATTGCAGAAGTATGTCAAGGGGCTTAACTTAACGCACTGTTAAAAATTTCGGCGACATCGGACAATAAATGTGCCTTTTATGGGCCCAAAACCTTAAATCAAGAGATCGGTCTATATGGCAGCTATATTCAAATCTGGACCGATCAGGGCCAAATTGAAGAAATATTACAAAGGGCCTAAGACAACAACTCACTGTCCCAAATTTAAGCAAAATCGGATAACAAATGTGGGCCTAAGACCCTAAATCGGAGGATCGGTCTATATGGCAGCTATAACCAAATCTGGATCGATCTGGGCCAAATTGTCGAAGGATGTTTAAGGGCCTAACACAACTCCCTGTCTCAAATTTCAGCAAAATCGGATAATAAATATGGCTTTTATGGGCCTAAGACCCTAAATCGGAGGATCGGTCTATATGGAAGCTATATCCAAATATGGCCCGATTTGGACCGTCCTAGAACTTAACCAGCGTGCATCAAAAAGACGTATCAGTGCCAAATTTCAGCTCAATATCTCCATTTTTGAAGCTTGTAGAGTGATTACAAGAGACGGACGGACAGACACACGGACATCGTTAAATCGTCTTAGAAGTTTACGACGATCCGAAATATATTCTTTGCAAACGGAATGACTAAATGAATATACCCCCTATCCTACGGTGGTGGATATAAAAACGAACCATTGAAAACAATAAAACAAACATCAAGTAAGAGCGTGCTAAGTTCGGCCTGGCCGAATCTTATATACCCTCCACCATGGATCGCATCTATCGAGATCTTTGCGCAGTATCTCTTTCTAGGCAAACAAAGAATAATGAATATGGACGGAGGAGGAGCTATATCAAGTTATAGTCCGATTCGTTTTTATACCCTCCACAAAAGGATGGGGGTATTCTAATTTCGTCATTCTGTTTGTAACACCTCGAAATATGCGTCTAAGACCCCATTAAGTATATATATTCACTTGTAATTGCTGCTATTACCAAGATCCATCCGAAGAACATTCCTTTTAGTGAGCTAACAAAAATAAAGCAGTTGTAAAGTGTGCTTTCAATTTTAATTTAATTTCAATTTCAATAATTTTTAATCCCTTCCCTTTATATGGAACAGATTTTTTAATCAAAATCCATACACCATATCTTTTCCGGTTAAAGTCAAGCCACCAAACACCATTCCAATCCAAAAGATGTAATTAATTGATGCAACTGATAACGCCAGTGTATATGCATACAAATATGTATGAGTATGTATCATCCTATAAACATGGAGCCATATTATACGACCACATACCATGGTGATTCTTTGTAGCTAATCTTAAAAATCATTATAATCCGCAACAACAGATATTTCTGTCGATGACTGAGACACTTCACAACCGTTATACTAATCTGCAGCCAAGCTGGTTCCAAACAAGGTTAAAAAGAGACATGAAGCGTAGCGCGTTCGACATTCATATCAAAATGAAAGCATTTCGAACAGAAATATGCAAATATTTCCACATTTCTGTGCAAAACGAGATCAGATGGCGCACTAAAAATGCCAAAGGGGCTATTTAAAGATGACAACGAGATGTTGATGTTCATGGTGTTGTGGCCGATCTAGAAAAACGAAAGAAGAAATTGGACACACTAAAAAGAAGACCCACAAAACACACACGCACACAGGGGAAAGCATAGTGAAATGGGACGAGCAGAATACCCCCATATGAGTTATTTCTAATTGCTATCGACATTTCATTTACCCCAGAGGCCAAAGTGTCATCAATTGTAATTATCTGTAACTAATGGTATGACCAACTCAACAAGATCATTTGTCATTAATGGAATAGTTTGAATGTTTTGGTAAATTATGAAGCATTCTCAAAAAAATTTGATTGATTACTGTTAAACAGTAAGCAATAATTTAGGATCGTTGGTAGTGTTAAAATTTTATTGCGAAATGAATAAAATGAAACTCAAAACATTGGGTTTGGACAGACAGACATATCTTAAACTGTACTTGGACCATACGCTGATGGCAATGCACTCAAAAAATGTTTAACCTCAACACTAGTTAAAATTAACTAAATTTTGGAAATTTTGAACTTTGCTAAAACTTCGCATAGTATTATTGTAGTTCAATTTAAACTTCTCGCAAGTAAAATATGAATTAACGAGCATTGAAATTGAATGATAATATAAAAGAAAAAATCGATACCTTTGAACTTCTCGGAGCATTGAATTGGAGATTTGTGAACACATCTTCATTTCATATTTAGTTCCGCTGTCTTCAAACCCCAGTTTTTCTGTTTTGAAGAAGACAAAATTGTATATGAAGCTAGCCGAACCGGGCCCGCTTCGCTGCGCCATCTTTAACTCTCTAATATTTTTTTGAGGCAGGTACACTTCGCCCTGAATGCGGATATCGAATTCGTGCCATTATAGCCTATGGCGCTGAACGCGATCGAATCCTGGCGAGAACATCGGACAAAGCGGTGTTTATTTCCTCTTAATGTTGGTCACATTTGCGAGGTACAATGCCATGCATGGTTATTTAAAAAATGTTCCCCAAAGAGGTGTCGCACTGCGGGACGAAAGCACTCATTGATGTGTGAGAATTTGCCCCTCTCGGTTCCTGGTGGTAATGTTCTCGTTAGAGGAGAGATGGCATCTCAGACATTTCGACTCAAATATAGATATCAAATTCGTGCTGCACTTCCAAATCCCGTTTAATTTGAGCACCACATGGCAATGACCGGTAAATATGAACCATTTGGACGGTGTTTTGGGGCTGCGGCGGCCACCGGCACTTTGCACAGAAAATAGATATCAAATTCGTTCTTTATTCACAACGGAAATGAAGTTC